>NC_053022.1:50248495-50453688 GCF_003073215.2 Triticum urartu
AGTCTTATTGGAATATAAACGAATGAACATGCAAAGAATGATCAGGGACGATGAGTTACTGCATCATTATGGTTCTCTCTTAAGCTCAACTTATCCAGCAATGTGACCAAATGGGAGGTTGGCTGATAATCATATACTTCGTCCTCTGTATCATGGTGGAGCATACGACCTGTTTGAGGATGAACATTTCTTGAACTTGAGCCTTCTCCAAGACACATTTTACTTGTTTGAACACGGATATTTCTAGAACTTGTGCCTTCTCCATGATGCTTCGGATTGTTAGCATACAAAGCCTTGATCTTGGTAAGAAGGTGTTTCTGCATATAGATGATTTTGGTGAATCAGAAGGAGTAGAAAATACTTCACAAATTATTAACAGATCTTTCATTACTCTCACCGAGCTATTAGGAATCTATTCATGCGATGATTCTCCATAGGCCTCTTGGTATAGATCTGTCATCTGCATAGATGATAAAGCAAATCACAAAAGGGTAAAACCTTGTACTAGTAACAGATCTGATCTTGAATAACTAAATATGAACACTTGTCTTACTGAGATATTAGGAATTTGTTCATGCGATGATTCTCCATAGGCCTCTTGGTATAGATCTGTCATCTGCATAGATGATAAAGCAAATCACAAAAGGGTAAAATCTTCTACTACTAATAGATCAGATCTTGGATAACTAAATATTAACCCCAGTCTTACCAAGCTTGCAGCAGGAACCCGACCGAGAAGCTACTTGGGAGCGCGAGGATCACCTCCGTTCTGAATATCCGGAGTTCTTTCAGTCCTAGATCTCAGGTAGAGATCCTCTTGTAGTGGTGGAGAGTTGTAACGTCCCGGATGTAACATTCCATAATTGTAACTCCAACTCTTGCCATTTCCGGCAATGTTATATGTTATATCATCTGTGGTTGGGTTTTGTCCTCGTTTTGCATTTTGTTCATGTCAAGCATTTCATCTCATGTCATCATGTGCATCTCATTTTCATTCGTGTTCGTCTCATGCATCCGGTCATTTTCCCTGTTGGCCGTTTCAGACTCCGACACTCACACATGCACCCGTTGCACCTCTCAGATCTCGTTTTGTGAGCAGGAGAAAAACCTTCTCGGAATGGGCCAAGATTTGTCGAGTGGCCTTGGTACATCACCGGTAGGCCGCCTGTCAAATTTCATTCCATTTGGAGGTCCTTTGATGCCCCAACGGTTAACCATGTAACCGACAAAACCCCTCTCTCATTGCAGCCCAGCACCCCTCCACAACAGCCCACTAACCCATCTAAACCCCCTCCATGCTATCCTTCGTTGGTTCACGACCGTATGGGCGAAAACCGCACCTCATTTGGACTCTCCTGGCTCCCTCTACCTATAAAAAGCCCCCCCCTCTGAAATTCGGGCGAAACCCTAGCCTTCCACTTCCTCCGCGCGTCGGACACGCCCACCGCCGTCCCCTCGGCGAATCAGGAGCCGCAACGTCACCGCGCCGCCGCCCACTGCCACGTGGGCCCGCAAGCCTGAGGCCGGCCCTACCGGCCCGCGCCTCGCCCGCCGCTGCTCGGTCACGCCTCGCGCCGCACGCCGCCGCCCGCCGCCCACTGCTCCGCCCGCTCGCTGCCGCCTTCCGCGCTCACCGCCGTCGCTGCCCGCACGCCACCGCGCCACCACCATGCGCCGCGGCCACCCTGTCACCACCCGGCCCTCCTCCGGCCAGATCCAAGCGGGCGCCGCCCGGATCCGCCGAGCCCTAGCCTCCCCGGCGCCTTTCCATCCCCACCGAACCTCCGCGCCGCCATCTCCGGCGAGTTCGACCTCGCCTCGGTTCGCATGCCGACAAACCGTAGATCCGGAGGTCGAAATTCTCTCCAAGCCCCCGAATATTTCATCTCATGTGACCATCTTTGTCATGTCATAACTTCATGCTCGTAGCTCCGATTTGCGCATATGATATGTCAAAGTGTTCATCTCATGATGCTCTACATGCTAGTGTCATTTACATGTATGTTACTATCCATATTGATGCCCTAATCTTCATTGCAGAAGTGCTAAATGATGTTATCTGTAGGAAACAATCATAACTTGTTGTTTTGTCTTTTTCATAGCATTTTGTGTGTATGTCCTTTGAGCAACATGCCTACATGTGTTAGGAGCATCTTCATTCCATCATTACAGTGGTGCATGCCTTGTATTTTTATGTGCCCTGTGGTGACTAGCACAAGCATGCCAATTAGGCCACTTGATGTTGCTGATTTCAGCCACTTAGTTTTTCTGCTAAGTCTTTTCCTGTTACAATAGGTTGCTATGTTGAATTGTTGCCACAAGTAAATCCATGCATATTTTGATGAAGTTCAGTAAGGATGTTTTGAAGATATCGTTATGCCCTATCCATTCATTCTTCTGTTTATAATTATTGGATACTGTAGCTTATCATTATAATGCTCTTCTTTTGCTAAATATTGTTGTTGTCAGTCTGTTAACAGGAAGTGCAATTTTTCCATGTGTTTTGCTAGTGATCCATGTACCCTATGACCATGCTATTGCCATGTTTAGCTTAATAAATGTGTATTCTTACTGTTAGTTGCTTTGTTATGGCATGAAATGCTTTGTGGTGAGTGTCACAAGCTTGCAAAGTTGCTATCATGAATCTGTTCCTTCCATGTATGATTTTACTCTTAAGTCTGAAACCTCTTCATATCACTTGCCATGTTTGCATTGATGCTACCATCTTTTTTGTGCATCTTTGGCTCAAGTTCAGTAAGGGAGTTTTGTTCTTTGCGTTCAGTACTAGTATGCCATGCCTTTGTTTGTCATGATATGTTCATGTAGCATGCAGTTTACTAGCTCTAAGCATTGCTACCTGATGCTGTTTCTGTCATGATCAGTGAAAAACTGCAAAGTCTGTAAACTGTTATCATTTGCATTTTTACCATGCTGTTTTAGACTTGTTCTAGTGAGTTATAGCAGGAGCTCAGTGTTCATGATTTGCAGAGCTTCACCTGTACTTCACGGCCATGTGTTTTGTTTTTATGTTGAAGTGTTGTAGCATATTTTCATGATGCATCTTAAGTGCTATGATGCTGTTGAGCACAGTTTGGCAATGTTCTTGTTTTGCTCGTCGTTTGCAAACCGTGCATCCGTTTCTGGTGATCTTTATATCGATTTCGACCGAAATATCCTAATCTATCTAGTGGCATGCTTGGTTTGTCAAGTTGATGCCATGATCATCTTTTCCCTTCTGGAGTACGCATATGCATTGCACATCATATCTTACACCCTTGCCATGTCTTGCATCATGTTGCTTGTGCATTGCACCGTGATTTATTGTTGTTCCGTTGCTTGTGTTCTTGCTTTGGGTAGAGTCAGGAGACGAGTTCGTGAACGAGGATCCTGTCGAGTACGTTTACGAGGAGCAAGCTTTCGACAACCCCGAGAACTTTGCAGGAAAGATGATCATTACCCCCGATATCACTTCTATATTTGCTTGCTAGTTGTTCATTCTATCGCTATGTCATGCTACCTACCACTTGTTTATCATGCCTCCCATATTGCCATGTCAAACCCCTAACCCACCTTCCTAGCAAACCGTTGTTTGGCTATGTTACCACTTTTGCTCAGCCCCTCTCATAGCGTTGCTAGTTGCAGGTGCCTTACAGGTTGTTCCATGTTGGAACATGGATATGTTGGGATATCACAATATCTCTTATTTAATTAATGCACATATATACTTGGTAAAGGGTGGAAGGCTTAGCCTTTTGCTTGGTGTTTTGTTCCACTCTTGCCACCCTAGTTTCCGTCATACCGGTGTTATGTTTCTTGATTTTTGCGTCCCTAACATGGTGAGGGTTTATGGGCCCCTCTTGATAGTTCACCTTGAATTAAACTCCTCCAGCAAGGCCCAACATTGATTTTACCACTTGCCTAATGACAACTAAAACTTGCATAGGGAATTTCCGGACCCCGTGGACTTAATCAACCCCCGAGCAGTGCTCCTCACGAGTGTTGATCCAAACCTATCAACCGCCGGTGGCTGCTAGGGGCAACTCTAGATTGGCCTACCAAAAGTTTGGACAATCCGATTGTGGCCTGAGACAAGATACGCGCGGCTACTATCAGGATGTCGGCACATCGGGAGGTTTTGTTGGACTAGTTTTACCATTGTCGAAATATCTTGTGCTCCGGGATTTTGAGTCTGATCGGAGGTTCCCGCGACGGAGGATTGTCTCCGCGGATCCCGAGCTTGTCATGGGCTAAGTTGGGACACCCATGCAGGATTTAAACTTTCGAGACTCGTGCCCGCGGTTATGTGGATGTGAATTTGTTAATATCCGGTTGTAGAGAACTTGACACTTGACTTAATTAAAATACACCAACCGCGTGTGTAACCGTGATGGTCTCTTTTCGACGAGGTTTGGGAAGAGAACACGGTGGGGTTATGTTCGAACGTAAGTAGTTCATGATCACTTATTGATCACTTCTAATTTACGACCGTTGCGTAGTTTCTCACCTTACTATTGTACTCGTATGTTAGCCACCATATTTGCTTAGCGCTTGCTGCAGCTCCACCTCATAATCACATCCTACCTTTAAGCTTAAATAGTCTTGATCTCGCGGGTTTTTGAGATTGTTGAGTCCTCGTGACTCATAGATACTACCAAAACAGTTACAGGTGCCGATGATACCAGTGCAGGTGATGCCACCGAGCTCAAGTGGGAGTTTGACGAAGACCTTGGCCGTTACTATGTTTCCTTTTCGGATGATCAGTAGTGGTTCCCAGTAGGGACGCGATCGGGATTTAGCATTTGGGGTTATCTTCTTTTCTTTTGGATTCATCTCTAGTCGGACCTTGTGTGTACTCTGTTTAATGTATGAATTGTCTGTTCATTGTGTGGCGTGGCGATTGTAAGCCAACTATTTACTTCCTTGTTCTTGTACATGGGATTGTGTGAATATGACCCTTCTCGCTACAATACCAAAATGCGGTTATTCCTCTAAGTCATGCCTCGACACATGAGAGATATAGCCGCATCTTGGGTGTTACAGTCGGTGATGCACTACTAGGAATAGGCCTACTAATGGCGCACCAGTTTTGCATACTAATGGCGCACTACTGGTGCGCCATTAGTATCACGCCACTAGTATTTGTTTACTAATGGCGCACCACTGGTTGATATATCCAACCCCAGCACCACCTCACTTCACATGCACTTCTTGATATATCAATCATATCAATCCTATTAATCCTTGCTGATGTCTAGGACTTTGTTCATGTTCATGAGTATGATGAAATTTTCAAAAATTATTTCAAACTTCCCGGTCATATTACGTATCATATTTTGAAAAATAATTCAAACTTTTTTTTCGAAACCAACTTTTTTTCTGTTACTAGTGGCGCACCTAGCATACCATGTGCCACTAGTAAGTTTGAAATTTTTTGAATTTTTTCCCTCCGGATCTTAAAAGCCCCGTAACTTTTTTTCTGTTCAGTTTTTGGGGATTTTGAAAATGTTTAACGGGGTTCCCCGTTAAATTTGGATGTAACTTTTCGAGTAGATGATTTTTCATATAAAAAACTTTTTAATCCGGGTTCGTATGCAAAGGTTGGCCCATTTTACAAATTCAAGAGAGATTTTGCAAATAAAGTCAAAATTCATATTTGTAAATTTTCCCAACAACTAGACCACATGTCACATAGGAAACTTATTTTCTTTTATTTTTTTGGCATTTCCATAATTTTCTTTTATTCTTTTTAAACTGAAAAGTTGGTCCAAGGGGGGTGCATTCGGTACGTTTTGGGCCAAGTTAGTAATGGCGCACCATGGGGGTGGTGCGCCATTACTAGTTAAACTAGTAATGGTGCACCACACCCACGGTGCGCCATTACTAGTTTTGAAAAAACAATAAAACAAATTCTAAATCTTTTTTTTAAAAAAACTTAGTAATGGTGCACCAGTGGACAGTGTGCCATTAAAACTAGTAATGGCGAACTAGTAATGGCGCACTGTCCACTGGTGCGCCATTACTAGTTTTGAAAAAAAATTAAAAAAAATTTGGAAAATTTTTTTTGAAAATAATTTACTAGTGGAGCACCGTCGATGTGGTGCGCCATTACTAGTTTAACTAGTAATGGCGTACCACTCCCACAGTGCGCCATTACTAGTTTTGAAAAAAAAATGAAACAAAAAAAATTTGTTACTAATGGCGCACCGTGGATGTGGTGCGCCATTAGTATTTGGACACTAATGGCGCACCAACACATGGTGCGCCATTAGTGTCATTTCCATCTATATCCCTTTTCCTAGTAGTGATGGGAATGACAACAGGGATGATGGAGGGGCTCCTTGATTTCTGCAAAAACAAAAACCCTATAAGCTATCAACTAATCAAATGCATACGCCTTGCATAGTGCTCCCCAATTTGAGCATTCAAAACATTAGTAGTTCTCCAATTTGAGCATTCAATAAGCAAAACTAAATCATAAAATAAATTAGTATTCAAATTAGCATGCATTCAATAAGCAATCCTAAATCGTCTCTTGCGTCCATGCATCGTCGAATATTATCACTAATACATCTCGAATAGTATCATACATATGACATCACTAATACAGCTAAAACCCTAGTGAACGACGGGTATCGGCGCGAGCGCTGGAAACCCAAAGAGAAGGAACCATCATAGGATCATAGCTCCAGTGAGATCCCTGAAGAACCTGTCCGGTATTGTTGAACCTGCCCTCCAACGCAACCATGTAGCGACAGACGTACTCGTCCTCCTCGCTGACACGGTGACGTACCACCTCCGCGGTGTCCGAAAGCCTCCGCACCGTCACTGGCCCACGCGACCTCCACCAAAGAAGCTTCGGGTCAAAGACGGGTTGGCTCCTCACCAAGCTGCGCCCCCGGAAGGTAGCACCTCCCAGTACCAGCACGGCGGAGCCCAGTCCCGGACATGGCCCCTCTGATCAGGCAGGCCACCTCCCCGAGTCGGCAACGAGGATGCGGGATAGACATCATCGACGTCGATGCGGGAATAATTGCTTTAACTAAAAAAATAACAACAAATGTGACATGTTCAAAATATGGCATGTCCACTTCAATATGAATCAACCTAGAATTCTGTTAAATACACCTAAAAATAAACTAGTTCTATTAATTTTCTTACTAAAAATAAACTAGTTCTATTAATTCAACTAGTTCAACTAAGCAGTTACTATAAATAAAAATAAACTAGTTCTTACAAAAAATAAACTAGTTCAACTAGTTCTATTAATTTTCTTACTAATT
The DNA here is from genome assembly GCF_003073215.2 of Triticum urartu. Classification (NCBI taxonomy): domain Eukaryota; kingdom Viridiplantae; phylum Streptophyta; class Magnoliopsida; order Poales; family Poaceae; genus Triticum; species Triticum urartu. The sequence goes on from NC_053022.1 coordinate 50,255,776, forward strand.
CTATTAAACACTTACTAAAAACAGTAAAAATTACATTATACAATAGTAAAAACTAAAATAAAAAATAGAAAAAATAGAGATGGAAGGAGGAGGGGGTGGGAGGAGGGGGGAGGGCGCGGTGGGAGGAGGAGGGATGGGAGGAGGGAGGAGGGAGGAGGAGGGATGGAAGGACTACCTCAGTTCCGGAGGACCAGGACGACGGGCGCTACGGCGGGCGACGACGGTGGTTGGGGAACGGCGGCAGCGGCGTATGACGGGGGTTGCGGGGGTGAGTGAGTGAGAGGGTCGGCCGCGCGGGGATGATAAGGTAGGGTTAGTAGCAGCATGGGTTAGAGAAAAGTGCTACTACCATGGAGCATAGCAGTAGTGCTGGATAAGTATACGCGCTCCTGCTAAGTGGTTCTAGCCATGTGCGCCCATTTCAAACATAGCAGCATCGTGTTTTTCTAAAACGCGCTACTGCTAACAGTATAGCAGCAGCGCCTTTTACTTCCATGCGCTACTACTAAATAGTAGTAGCGCTTCATTTTATCCAACCCTACTGCTAAGTTTCTGTGTATATAGTTTTCCCTAATAGTGTATGTTTGTCCTCACCCGCACAGCCGCAAAACGGTCAAGGTCACCACCAATGGATGTTGCCCCGTGCCATTACTTTTACGTCATTGATGGTTTCATTGTGGAATGATGGCCATTGGGAACCATATGCAGATGGATTCTCATATACAATAAAAGTTTCAAAAAGTAAAAAAAAAGAAAGGGTAAGTAGGAAAATGATTTAACTTAAAAACTCTCTCTCAATGTGAGTAGATTCATCAATCCACCCTCTGTGAAGGGGTTAAACTATGGTCAGACACAACAAATGATTGTCCATCTGCTTCACAAAGAGAGCATTGATGGTTGAGAAAGATGCTTAGCACTTTTGGAGTACGCGATTATTTAAGCCGGTTGTGTGGCTGCTCGCGCGATGAGGTGGGACTAAACACCCAACGTGCCATACATTTTTGTTTTAAAAAAAGGCACGTATATGCCGAGTTTCGCTATCTAGGAACTCGGTAAACACAGCGGGACCAGCAATGACGTGGTTGTGAGAAGTCTAGGGGTCATAGCTTTGCCGAGTTCCCGATAGAATGAACTTGGCAAACATATAACCCTTCGCAGCCGCAACCTGCCAAGCAAGGCTATAGTAGTGGTTTAATCCCACCTCTCCACGTGAGGAGCGACTCGACCAGCTTAAATAGCCGTGTCATCCAAAAAGGTATAAGCTTTGGTCATCATTGCACACTTTGTGATGGATATTGACAGTTATTATGTATCTTGATCTCTTCTCTTATATGAAAAGATTCATCTTCTTTGTGTATATACATACGTGGAGAAGCTTCACAATGATAGTCCATATTCCTATGATGGCTGCTCGTCTTTTTTTGAATCATGAATGTAGATGGTCTAGGAGCATGTGTAAAAACTAAAGATGATAGTGAGTGTGAGATAAAAGAGAGAAGAAACGATGAGACAATATATATATGGATAGCATTCTAATTTTGTATAGAAGATATAAGTTCGGTACTAGCTATACTAGTCATAAGTTAAGGGTATGGTTGGACATGTGGATACCCTAGTGTTCCTGCCTACGTACGGGTCCTGAGTGGACGACGCCATCGTAAAAAGCGAGCGAGTGCGTCGGTGCTGGTTGCGGAGGTCCAGCAATGCCTGTCTGCCGGCCAGAGAGGTAGAGCAGCGGCGGAGGAGGAGAAGGGTGCGGATGCAAAGCAAGGGGGAGAAGGGGCGGATTGGAAGAAAATGGGACCGGGAGAGGGTTTTGGGTGGGCCAGGGGTGGTGTCGGAGTCCTATACGTGGCTGATGTCCGGACTCCGGCAAAGCCCACCCCCAACTTTGTTGTCGTTTGGCATGAGTAAGTGCATCCGGACCGCTCGGCGGAACGATACAGGCCCAGGTTAGATGGCATAACACGTGAGGACAACTTGGTCCAGACATATGCAGGCATTTTGAGGGTCAGCGTTGGAAATGATCTTAGAACATCTATAACCGAGCTCTCTCCATAACCGACCAAAATGCCCGGACTAACCGGCACTCGCCATATGCAGTCCAAATCTGGGGCGGATATGCCGACGCTAAGATGCGCCAGCCACGTCAGACTAGCCGGTAGCGCCAATTCGCCCATATATGTCCCCCTCTATTACCTGACCAGCCCTCTCCCTCTTCTTTGTTTGTCCTCGTCCGCACAGTCGCCACCGGCTCGTATGGGCGGCAGCTCCAAACTGAAGCTTGGCATAAAATGTCTTACGTGAAAGAAGATGTTAGCTGTTTGTTTGATCTGCGCGTATTGCACAGACTCCATTGACGAAGAGGTGGCAGGGGCATGTTGGGCTCCACGGGTGTTCGTGAGGTTGTCGGGGTCACGCCGACCGGCTATGCAGGAGTGGTTCTAGAGCGTTCGGGGGGGACATAGCTTTTGGGGTGGGTTTACTGTTGAGGACAAAGATTTTTAAGTGACTTGAGATAGATCATCTTTGATGGTTGACATGTGGGAAAGCAAGTTGCGAGTCCTAAATGTCCGTCAGCCCAAAGTCATATCCCTTGAGTGAGAGGATCCGAAAATGCTGAGTGGTGGAGTTTGTGTGTAGGACGAAAGGAAGGATTCCTCACATGCCATTGACTTATGTTTTAATAAGTTTTTGCTCACTTATTGAAATAAACTCAATTCTTTTTTGTGCGTGAAATAAACTCAATTTTGAAATATACATATGCGAAATGAAGAGTTAAAATCACAGAAACAATATATACATGTACACATATACAATTGTAGATCATGCGCATGGAATGGATAAAATATTCAATTATTTTGGGGAAAGTCAAAGTGAGTTTTTATGTGTGTTTAGCAAAAAAATTGTAATTGCTTTTACTAAAACTTGTTGTGAAGTACTAATACTGGTACATGAGTTGTTCATATACATTTGGGAAAAATAAACAAAAATTTAAATACAAGGTTGTCCACAAAATGGACTCTCTCAAATATTGTTTCATAACATTCACAACACATCTCCAACTTTATACTACATAAACAAATTTCAATGACCAGTTGAGCTCTTTTTTACTTCAAAACTCTCTACCTCTTGGTTTAACATTTGTAATAATGAATGTGAATCAAAATCACCATTTTTATGTAATAATATTTATTTAGATTCTTCTCTAGCTATTTTAGAGGAAATGAAAATGAAACAATATCTTAATGTTGTCAAAAATATAAAAAAGAATTTGGCAACAAATCACAATATTGGTTCTATAGCTTATGATAAAACTCCTAGAATAATGAAAGTAAGATAAACATTGATTGTTCACCAAGTGTACTATCTCTCATAGCATCCCATGCATGCAAATATCCACATAAACCAATTGGCCCTTTTCCACCTCAAAATTTGACTACATCTTGACTGAAGATTTGTAATAAGGAAAGTGAATTAAAATCTTCATTTTTATTTAACAACTTTATTTCAGCATTTTTCTAGCTTTTATAGGGGGGAATTAAACTATATCTAAATATTTTTAAAAATACTACAATTTGCAAGGAGTTTAAAAATACTACAATTTGCAAGGAGTCCTAATGTTGCTTTAGTAGTTTGTGATAAAATTACGGGAATAATGCAAATAAGAAAAATACTAATTGTTCACCGAGTGGGCTATCTTCCAGAACATCTCGTGCAAATATCAATTTAACCCAATTTCGGTGCCCATTTGAGCTATTTTCGATTTCTTGAATACACCTTGATTTAATATTTGTAATAAACATTGTTGTGCAGTTTGCTTAATGTTCAATAAATTGTGCTATTGGTTCGGTTTTACTAGCTTCAGTTGAGAAGAGATAAACATTATTGTTGTGCAGTTTGCTTACAGTTCAATAAATTGTCCTCCTTCGTTGGGAGTACATGCTTTTAGTTACCAATTAGATGTCTGATCGAAATTAGAAATTGTACTCTTTTTCACTAATGGAACTGCAAATGTGGAAATATTTAGAAAAGGGAAATCAATATTGCTCAATAAATTATACATTTTTAAAATGAATGTCTTGCTGATGGAAAGGCTCGGTGGCCTATATTTTCCACCAACCCAAATTAGTTCACATAATGTGTTTCAGTTGAAAACTTAATGATGCATCCATTTGTGATCGTTTCTTCTGGGTACTGGATTATTGGGTATGATGCCTCCATGCATTCTATCAAATTCAGTAGGAATAGAGATGCTAATTAGTTGCGGCTCTTCTTAGACATTGTACTGTACCCCTTCTCATAAACTTGACATGTTGATAGCCAAAAAATTATTTTATCATCAAGGCAGCTAGCAAATTAGAATTCATAAGGTTGATAATAATTGAGGAATTTAGAATACATAAGATTGGTAATAAATTGAGGAATTCACTCAAATTATATTATTTAATATGGATAAACGGGAAACTGTAATATGATATTGTAGTCATAACATTGAAAACTTAGTAAGTACGTTCTTATGCTAGCCGGTGCAGAAGTACAGGTTGATGACTAGTTGATCTAAACAGCAGCAGGGACGCTACAACATCTCCAACTCACGGCCCAGTCTCAAACTCCACCGGCAACACGGAGAAATCACGGTCGCATCTTGGTGGTTGGCACAGAGAAGCTGAGCGTTCTTAGTGTAGAAGCTTTGGAGGTTGCGCTGGCAAAGGAAAGGACGCCGTAGAAAAGCCGACCGCCGATGTCTAAACTCTAAATGCAGCGTCACGATCCGGGGAGGGAGCGCACTGTCGTTGCGAAACAAGCGATCGAGAGAGAGATGCGAGCGAGAACGATGAACACGAACTGGAGAGAGAGTGGTTTTTCCTCTGCGCAAACCTCGCAGCTTTTCTGTTATCTTTCTCTTTCTCTTATCTTAGTTACATTGAGTGAGAGAGAGTGGTTTTTCCTCTGCGCAAACCTCGCAGCTTTTCTGTTATCTTTCTCTTTCTCTTATCTTAGTTACATCGAGTGAAAACAACTACTAGCTACCCTCCCGGCCTGCTCGCTGTGATCCGGTCAAGTCGCGCCATCCCACGACTCCTCCACACGGTGATATGTGCTGACCGGGAGAGAAACAATGAGAAAGGAGTGCGTGCACTGTGCACGTCTCCACTACGTGCGTGCATGCGGCTGTCGCATCAGGCCCATGCACACCTTATTACAACAGAAAAATATAGCATCCTACGCTGCGTGACGATGAGCCTATAGCAGGCTAACACGCACTCGGAGACTCTGAAGGGGCATACGTCGCCGTCGCCACGGAAGCGATCAATGACGGTTGTGGTCGTGCTCGTGCAGTGGTTGTTACTGGGTGAAGGGCAGTTGCCCATGTGGGTAAGGAGCTCAGCTCAGCTTAAAAAAGAAAATAAAAGACTCGAGAGGTAGTACCATCCTTTTCAAAGAAAATACAAAACCGGAGCTTAACATTTCACTAGGGTCGCACAATGACTACCATAGAGTACAATAGCATTCCAGGATTCCCGCAAAATAATGATTAGCATTCCAGTTCCAGGAACGAATTTAAAGATTAACATCATTGTGTTCGTACCAACAATATGGATTTATAATACTCAACAAGTACAAATTTGAGTCCTCGCGGTGTCATGCGTCTGAAGATCAGAACTATGTCCATAAATCTGTGATACAAATGTGTAATAAGGAGCAGAAGGCACAAGATTTAGATTTGCACAAGAATAATCTATTAATCTTACAAGTGCAGATTCTATTCAAGTATGCTTCCAGAATGCTTGGCATAAAATGTTCTTGAATGGATATGAAATCAGGCTTAGGTCATCAGACATCAGTTTTCTTCTTCTTCTTTGGCACAAACTGTCGAGCCCATAGATGTTTTCCCCTGGTCATGGACTTGACTCTCATATTCCTGTCTAGAACATGGAAGAGTGTCATCTGTGAGTAAAATGTAACGTGCGCGTACAGTGGTGGCCTACTTTCGATTGGCTCCTCTACATTTATTTCTTCAATATCTCCATAGTGCCTGTGACATGGAAGAAATTTTTGAAACAAAATTAGAAACTGCATATATAGGCAAAACTAATGAAATGAATTAAATCTACTGAATTTTCTCCTGAAATTCATTTTGTGTTCCTTATGATATCCTTTCATGTCTTTTATGTCAATTATATGTATTATCAAATTTATCACTTTAACTAGTAGATTTCAGATTTTGTGACATCTATTGATCGCCTTCACAGATTGAGAGGTTGGAGTGTATTTCTTCACACCTCCCTTTATGAGGACATCACAACGGTTTTTCTAGCGCCTAGCAAAGAAGATAGCAGCAACCTGTTGAGCATTTTGCAATCTTCGATGAGGTTATCAGTCATGTTTCTAGTGTGCTGCAAAAGCTCTTAGTGCCTACTACCCTTGTTCGTCCATCGAACTCAACAGCATCCTTCTTGATTGTTGGGATGTTTGCACTCAATTCCAACTGCCACACTTAGGTCTTCCTCTGTCAGCGAATCGTTTGAAAAGCGTGTACAAGATCACGTGCAAGCATATTAATTAACTTGCATGGCATGGCAAAGAAAAACACATCGGTTATCAGTCCTTAATTCACAAACTATGATGTTGGTCATGGCTTTCATGGAAGACCCGGATAGGGCATACCGTTGGGACCCCCTTGTGACGCCATTGATATGCACCTCTTCTGTGATGTCACCACGATGACTATTGTGTTAAACCCGGTCATTGCATGTACGTAGTCTTCTGTATATTGTTGTAACTACTTCCTAGCTTTGAGGATCACAACCACTCTCCACGTTGGCCCTGCGTGCCGTGTATCATGGGAGACGTTGGATGACCGCGGCTATTTGTACCTCTGTAACTCTTGCCATAATCAATACGATAGAACTGTGAGCACTCTCTCCCTTTAGTTTGGTATCAGTCGCCATGGTCTTCGAGGACATCTTCGGCGAGCCCCCATCTCCGGCCATCCCCTCGTCCTCCCCCGGGACCTCTCCTTCCCTTTCCCAGAGCACCACCGCTGCCCTCTCCTCCGACCTCGCCCCAGTCCTCCTGTCTGCACCCGCTCCCCGTGTCGTACCACCGGCCAACTCCCTCCTCATCTCCTTACACAATGATCATATCTCCAACCACATAAAATTCAAACTAGATCCGGCCGAGAACAACTACATCAAGTGGCGAACTTTCTTCTACTGCGTTCTCATGCAGTATCGCGTGCAAGATCACATGGATCGCCCGCCTCCTCCCAACCCTTGTGTGGCCTGGCTCGCGGTCGATCATCGCCTCACCCTTTGGATCTACTTCACCCTCGCCGACTCCATTCTCGAGCTCGTCATGGGCGGCACCGTATCTGAGACTACTTCCTGGCGAACGAAGGCGCCCAGTTCCTCGACCTGACGCACCAGTTCCGGAACCTGAAACAAGGAGACCTCTCCGTCTCTAACTATGCTTGCCGTCTCAAGGCCCTCGCGGACGGCCTCGCGGATACCGGTCACGCGGTCAAGGATCACGACCTCACCATGCAGCTCCTCCATGGCTTGGATGCCCGCTTCGACACCATCCGCACCATCCTCGGTGATACGGTGCCTCTGCCGCCATTCCACATCGCTCGCTCCCGCCTGTATCTTGCCGAGTACAACATCAACCTCCGTGCGGCGGAGGCCGGATCTGCTGCCCTCACCATCTCCGGCGGCCTCAACTCCAACAACGATCACGGTGACCGCGGCGATCGCGCCGACCGCAATGCTCGCGCCCCCCGTCGGGCCGTGGCTCTAGTGGCAACACTAGTAGAAAAGGGGGCAAAGGTCCAGGCCGGGTCAGCCCATTAGTCCCGGTTCAGTCACGAACCGGGACTAATGTGAGCATTTTTCCCGGTTCATGCGGCTAAGGCATTAGTCTCGGTTCACCTGAGCCCTTTAGTCCCGGTTTGTGTCTCAAACCGGGACTAAAGGTCCCATTTTCAAACTCTACCCCCCCAGGTGGATCGCCTTTTTTGTTTCGAAAAAATCAAAAGAAAATGATAAAAACTTCAAAAAAATAAAATCCTTCGAGAGGTAGTTATATTACTACATCTACTAGTTAGGAAAATTTAAAAACTTAAATTTGGACATGTTTTGCAAAAAATGTAGGGAAAATGTAAAAAGGCTAAACTGTTCAGGATGGCACCGCAGAAATTATATATATCCTGATAATTCAAAAAACATGAGCACAGTTTTTTTGAATTTTGGTCAACTATGGTCAAACTATGGTCAAATTGTGGTCAAACAATGGTCAAACTACTTATTCAAGAAATATTAGTGTTACGAAATAATTATTTCAGTTTTTTGAATTTGGTCAAACTATGGTCAAACTGTGGTCAAATTGTGGTCAAATTGTGGTCAAACTGTGGTCAAACTACTTATTCAAGAAATATTAGTGTTACTAAATAATTATTGATTTTTAGAACAATAGTTTCAAACTCAAACAGTGAAATGTGTGACTTCATGCTCAAGCTAAATTCCTGGGAGTTAATAGGATTGACATCTTATTATTGTGAGGAAAACAACAAGTGGCGATGACCGCATGCATGGACGCGGCCGCACTGGCGGTCGTGGGCGCGGCCGATCCGACTCGGGTGGTACCGGGTCTGCTCCGCCTCAGCCGTCCCCTTGGACCGGGTACTTCGCTCCGTACGGCATGGCCCTCCCCGCCCCTCGCTCCGGGTGGGTTCCTCCCAAGGCTGCCGGTGTGCTCGGCCCTTGTCCCGGCATTCACTCTCAAGTGTATCCACTGATGTTGTCCGGGCCGTCGCCGCCGCCTCTGTCTACACCACCGTTCCAGACCGGTCCGCATTCCTGGGATAACGTCGCCCTATTCCAGCACGCCTACAGCCAGCAGAGTCTTCCTCACCACAGAGCTTACGGGATCCTCGACTCTGGCGCGGCCACACATGTCACCGGCAACTCTGGTAACCTCTCTACGTTTTGTTCTTTTCCAAAGCATAATTCATCTAGCATTACCGTCGGTAATGGTGATCGTCTCCCTATCATTGGCATGGGTTCTACCACCCTTCCTCCTTCTAACCTTTCCCTCGCCAATGTTCTTGTCTGCCCTCATATTGTCAAAGATCTTATCTTTGTTTGAAAGTTATCTACTGACAATAATGTTTCCGTTGAATTTAATCCTTCTGGTTTCTCTGTGAAGGAACTTCCAACCCGGAATGCTCTTCTGAAGTCCAGTAGCGCTGGTCCTCTCTACCCGTTCTATGGCAATAAGTCTGTCGATGGCGCTGCTTTCTTCACCACTCCAGGCGACTTGTGGCACCAGCACCTCAACCATCCGGGCAAACCTTCACTTGCCTCTATCTCCAAGGATTTTTTTTCCAGATTGTAATAACACTGCCCGTTCTCCTTGTATGGCATGTCAATTAGGACGGCAGCCCTGTTTATCTTTTTCATCTTCCCACAATTGTACTAGTGCACCTTTTCAACTTATTCATTGTGATTTGTGGACCTCCCCGGTTGTAAGTTTCTTTGGTTATCAATACTATCTCATAATTCTCGATGATTACTCCCATTACTCTTGGTCCTTCCCCTTGCGCCACAAGTCCAACACCTCTTCTACCTTACAACGCTTCTTCACCTATATCCTCACCCAATTTCATACTCTCATCAAATGTATGCAGTGTGACAATGGCGGGGAGTTTATCAACACTTCTCTCCGCGACTTCTTCTCGACCAACGGTATCGTATATCGTCTCTCTTGCCCTCACACTTCTCCACAAAACGGCAAGGCTGAGCGCATGCTTCCCACCACCAACGACATCATACGCACCCTTCTCATTCACGCAAACTTACCACCTCCCTTTTGGGTCGAGGCCCTACACACCTGCTCAATCGCCGCCCCTCCAACAAGACCACCTCGTACACCCCATTTTTCCTCCTCATCGGCGTGCATCCTCGTTATGACCACCTCCGTGTGTTTGTTTGTTTGTGTTTCCCCTATCTCTATGCCACCAGCCCTCACAAATTAGCCCCTCGCTCTATGCGTTGTGTTTTCCTTGGCTACCCATTAGATCACAAAGGGTACCGCTTCTTCGATCTACACTCCCGTCGCGTTATCGTTTCTCGACACATTATTTTTAACGAGACTGTTTTTCCGTACACACCCCCGGTCACAGACGCAACTACCGCACCAGATCCCGCCCCTCCCACTCACCTACACACGATCCCCTCCGGAATCCACGCCCACCCACCAACATCAGACGCCAGCGGCCCCACGCGATCCGCCTCGCAATCTGCTCCGCCGCCCGCCTCTTCCCACACGTCTGCCTGTCTCCCCACCGAGCTGACCGGGCCAGCCCACCCACCTCCCACATGCCACGCGCCATCCCCGGGTTCACCCTCACCAGATTCGCCTGACCCACCTAATCCTGCTCCCCTAGGGTCACCCACGACTGCTCCCCTCGAATCGCCCGCGCCTGCTCACCTCGGATCTACCGCCCACCCCGCCCAGCGACCCACCAAATCTTCCTCGCCCTCCGTGCCAGCCACGCCTAGTCCTCCACATTGTCCTGTAGTCCATGTTGCTCCACCTGTTAATTCACATAAAATGACAACCCGAGCCAAGAGGGGCTTCGCTCAACCAAGCCATTTATTTTCCCTCGTGGCCACCCCTGCCATTTCTCCTCTTCCCCCCTCTTACAAAACTGCTCTCAAAGATCACCACTTGCATGATGCAATGCTTGACGAATTTAATGCTTTGCTAACGAACGATACTTGGATTTTGGTTCCTCGTCCTGCATGTGTTAATGTGGTCACCGGGAAGTGGATTTTTGGTCACAAATTTCACTCTGAACTGCAGCCTTTTGAAATGCAACTTGGGTTGGGGTCCGCGAAAGAAAAGACATTGCACTATCCATTTTAAAATTTTCTATGCATAGGAACCTAACCATGGAGAGAAAATTATTTTAGTATGATTGATGGATCAACAACATTAAGATAAATTTTGGTCTCTTTGTGGAACAAATCATTGATTATTTTTTCTGCTTTGGGTCAATTTGCAAGACACTCAAGCGATGACAACAAGAATTAAACTGTTTGGAACCTTACTGCTTCGGTAGAGTAGTCGACATCATTGGAATATTCCGCTCGACTCGACTCCGCAAAGTGTTTAGTTAATGAAGCCAGCTTTTTGGAAAATAGATTGTCGTCTAAGAGAAAGAAACATTCTTGGCTTATCTTGCAAGAAAGGGTGTGGATAGCTAATAGATTACAATTTTTCAAAAGGGCCCCAGAAATTTTAGGTTCATGAGGCAGATTTACAATGTGATAAAAGTGTTGTTTGGGCTTATTGATGTTAACACCGGTGAATGGGGTTACTTCAACTCAGCAAAAGATTGGTGATATTATGTGATCAAGATCAACGGAAACACGAGGAGGTGGGTCTATTCCCTCCTCCGTACTATCAGATTCGGCTTGTAAAGAGTTGCACCAGATACCATTTCCAAGAGCCAAACTAGTGTCACTGTCTCTTACTTAATCTCTCATCAATTTCCACAAACTCTCTAAATTCCCACACATAGTTCGCTGTAGATACAAGATACCAAACAGAGCACTAGGAAATAAAATGACACAACATTTTCTATTACCCTAACCCCCTCGTCTAAACTCACATCCCCTTCGCCAAAGTTGCCAACACACTATGAAAAAAATACATGCCATTATGGACAACTTGGGGAGTGCAGTTTGGTCACAACTTAATGCTTTTACCTTTTCATACCAAATTATATGAAAGCTTTACTTTTCCAAATTTACTATTAATTATGCATCACATACCTTATGCGTAAACTGTTCAATGTTCCCGCATCGCACCATCCGAGGCGACATGGTAGGTGACCATTCGGGCCCACCAAACACTTTTCACTACAACTCTCTGATCCTCGCTGAGTGGCAGCCAGAGAGCTCACGAAGCTCGAGGTGGTGTCATCGAGACGCTCTTCATGTGCACCTCATTTCAATAGCGAGTGGCGCACCTACATTTGACACGATAATGTGGCAATTAACTTTGAAAGTTTGGATGGAGCACCATCTCCCTCCTCTCTGCTACTAGCTAGTAGTGTGTGTAAGTATGCACCCAACGTCGATGTTGAATTTTGGAGCTTTGGACCAGGATGGTAGTCTAGATCTAAGACGGTCTTCGTAGCAAACTAGTGGTCCGCACTTGGAGATCTACTGGTCGACATTGGGTCTCATGGTTGCGAACGTATAGTTGCTTCCTTATTTTGTTGTGAAGGCATGGGGTTTGAAAACTGGGTGACAGCCCTGGATGATGGTCACTGTAGTGTTCTGACAGTGAATCTTGCAATGTGGAGTGCTAGTTGGCTGCTAAGGCAATATAGTGGTCTTCTTGACGATTGGTCGTTGTTTGTGGGCCGCCTATGATGCCTAGATTTGGGTGTCATGTTGACCAGCAGTTCCCTTCTCTCCTTTCCAGGGTGTAGCGATAGGCCTTTAGATGGATGGGTGTCGCGGTGCCATGAAGATAGCTTTGCTTGACAGTGGTAAGTGACGATAACAACGATGTTCTTGGACATCAATGTCTTCCCCCGATGCCTCATTGAGGTTACATGCTCATCTTCCTCAATTTTTGGGTGAAAATCATTAACCCGGATTGTCGGAGTAGCTCTACAGCCTCGTTACATATGAAAGAGATTTCGTCCGAAGTTTTCGTGGTGGGGCCTACACGGACTCGATCGTACAGCACCATCATGTACAAGGCAGTGCACATGATATACGAAGCGTCCCCGAGTCGGCATAGCCAAGGACTCTTTAAGACACAACGAGACCACTGTAAGACTGACCGTGAATAGGCGGACCACTAGACGTCGAACCCCAATTTCATATCATATATCCGTCGGAAAGATATCCTAAGAGCTACTTGAATTCCCACCTATGAAACTCCCGAACCTTTCCGGTTATGCAATCAGGTGTTGAGGATACAGGGGAAGCATAATATCTCACCCAAATCTAGCAAATCCTACATCCAGCTGTATCCATCCTTCAACACATAACCAAGAAACCTTCGGAAACCATCTACCTCAACCTTCGAAAAGCATCCGTTATACGAGTTATGGCAATACTCCCGAACTCCCGCCCCAGTACTGGGTGGCGTCGAGGTTATCTCACCAACGAACTGCATAAAAGAGATTTTCGATGTCGGCGTACTAAACTCAGGTATTCCAGAACTGCAACGATAAAATTATGATGACAACACCTCGGAGCTTAACTCCCCGGGACACTTCCACAAAACCCCTGACAGGAGGCACCAAGACAATGTTCTCATCATAAAACCATCGGAACGATTCCAAGATACCCGCGTGATCCTCAAATTTTTTTTAGTGAAATTTGAGAAGAGAAGAGTCAAAACTCTACGTCAGGATGCCTTACCAGAGCGATGAGGAGACTGGGAAGTAAAAAGAATTCCTAAACTCTCCGATATATAATTCCTAATGACTCAAAACATTTTTCTAGACACGACTCGGCCGCTAAAAACGATCAAGCAATGGGGCTCCTAAGGTCGGGGAAGGTTCTGATACCAACTTATAACGCCCTCGATGAGGCTATATCTCCCACGTGTCGAAGCACGACTTAGAGGCATAACCACATTGAAAGCAATGTCGCAAATGAGGTAATCTTCACACAACCCATGTAATACAATAGGGGAAAAAGATACATAGTTGGCTTACAATCGCCACTTCACACAATTACATGAATAAAACATTACATCATCCCAAAACAAACAAGGTCCGACTACGGAACCAAAATAAAAGAAGAACCCCAAATGCGACAAAGTCCCCGATCGACCCCAACTGGGCTCCACTACTGATCAACTAGAACAAAACAACACAAAGGACAAGATCTTCATCGAGCTCCTCCTGAGCTTGGTTGCGTCATATGCACGGACTCATCGGCACCTGCAAACTGGTTTTGGAAGTATCTGTGAGACACAGGGACTCAGAAATCTCGCACCCTCGCGATCAAGACTATTTAAACTTATGGGTAAGGTAAAGGTATGAGGTGGAGCTGCAGCAAGCGACTAGCATATATGGTGGCTAACATACGCAAATGAGAGTGAGAAGAGAAGCAAAGCACGGTCGATAAAAGTATGATCAAGAAGTGATCCTAGAACAACCTACGTCAAGCATAACTCCAACACCGTGTTCACTTCCCGGACTCCACCGGAAAGAGACCATCACGGTTACACACGCGGTTGATGTATTTTAATTAGGATTAACTTCAGGTTTTCTACAACCGGACGTTAACAAATTCCCATCTGCCCATAACCGCGGGCACGGCTTTCGAAAGTTCAAATCCCTGCAGGGGTGTCCCAACTTAGCCCATCACAAGCTCTCACGGTCAACGAAGGAATAGACCTCCTCCCGAGACATTCCGATCAGACTCGGTATCCCGGTTCTTCAAGACATCCTCGGACAATGGTAAAACAAATCCAGCAAAGCCGCCCGATGCGCGAAATACTGATGGGAGCTGCACATATCTCGTTCTCAAGGCAACACCGGGTAGGTCAAACTACGAGTAAAACCAGCCCTCAAGTTTCCCTGAGGTGGCCCCGTAGGCTGCCCATTTCGAACCAACACTTAGACAAGCACTGGCCCGGGGGGTTAAAATAAGATGACCCTCGGGATGCGCGACTCCCAAGGGAAAAAGGCTAGGTGGCAAATGGTAAAACCAAGGTTGGGCCTTGCTGGAGGAGTTTTATTCAAAGCGAACTGCAAGGGGTTCCCATTATAACCCAACCGCGTAAGGAACGCAAAATCCGGGAACATAACACGGATATGACGAAAACTAGGACGGCAAGAGTGGAACAAAACACCAGGCATAAGGCCGAGCCTTCCACCCTTTACCAAGTATATAGATGCATTAATTAAATAAGATATAATGCGATATCCCAACAAGTAAACATGTTCCAACAAGGAACAACATCTCCATGTTCCAACCAGGAACAAACTTCAATCTTCACCTGCAACTAACAACGCTATAAGAGGGGCTGAGCAAAGCGGTAACATAGCCAAACAACGGTTTGCTAGGACAAGGTGGGTTAGAGGCTTGGTTCAACAATATAGGAGGCAAGATAAGCAAGTGATAGGTATCGCAGCATAGGCATAGCAAAAGAGCGAGCAACTAAGCAAGCAAAGATAGAAGTGATTTCGAGGGTATGGTCATCTTGCCTGAATCCCCGCAAGGAAGAAGAACGAGTCCATGAAGAAGACAAACGGACGTAGTCAAACGGGTCCTCACAACACGATGTTACCGGAACCAAACAAGACGAAGCAAACACCGGAAAGAAGCACACAACATAGTAAACAACCAACACATGAACATGATAAGATATGCGGGATGCGGTATGCGATGCATATGCATGATTTGACAAAAAATGCATGAACATGGCCTCAACTTGGAAATCCAAGTGTGCCACTGGAAAGATGAGGTGAAATCGCTTGAAAACGGTATAAAGAACACCGGAATCGGAGTTACGGTTTGGAAATGGCAAGCAATTCAAATACGGCACCGGTCTGCGATTTTAGCAAGTAGCCAGCTAAATGCAATGAGATGAACATGCTACAGCACTCAAACATGACAATAAAATACATGGCAGGGATGCATTCATGATACTTAACAAAAGACTAGCACTGAGATACGGCTAAGTCATCCATTAACAGGTTCAAACAAGCATGGCAAAAATGCATATGGTAAACAGATCTCAGACTTAGTGAAATCAACACTTGTCTGGAATTTCAGATCAGATAGCACTCTTCGGAGCAACAAAACTACATGCTACAGGACCTGAACATGGCAAAATAAAGCATGGCATGGAGCAACACAAAGAGCTTAACAAAATTCCCTTAGTGACCTTGAGCCAAAAGGGATCAGAAAATACAATTGCAAGCATGTGAACATGGCAAAAACATAATCAGATCACAGACTTAGTGAAAAACTGGAACATGCTGAAACATAACTCAAGTAGGCATGTTTACGAGCTCGATGCACTCACTACGGGGCAAGTCATGATAAGCTAAGCATACATCCATCAAGAACACACAAAATGCAAGCTAGACATGGCAAGAACAATAGCATAGCATGCACGGATCAACTACAACATCATCGGCAAAATTGCAAAGAAGTTGACAATCTGCCCAGATTCACAAAGTAGCAAAAGTAGAGCTCGATTGACTCAAGCTAGGGTGCTCCATAATTGCAAATAAAGACATGGATGGATAGAGCACTACAATATTAACAAAACATCCTTACTGATCATCCTCAAAAGAGGCACGGATCACTAGGAAACAACATGAACATATGGCAATATGAGATAAACAGCTCAAGGACTTAGTGGAATTGCTAAGCCTCTGAAAACAGCATTCCAAGTGCCTCACTTGGCAAGCTTGTGCTAGTAGCCACACACATCACAAAAATACATGGGTTGCACCTCTGGAAAGATGGCAAAACCCTTAACAAAACATATGTAGAGCATCAGGGCATATCATGCCAACATTAAACACGGCAAAAATGACAAAAAGCTAAACGGAGTAGCAGATATGACAATTATCTCAAGTAGCCTTCTTCTAACAGCATTTCGGGCATCAAGATGAACTCAAATGAAAATGATGCAATGGAATGAAATGATGTACTCTCTGAGATGAACATTTTGATATGCTATATGCATGAATCGGAGGTACGGATGCAAAGTTACGATGCGATGAACAAGGGCACATGGATCTGGGAATTCCGAGGACTTCGTAGAAATTTATACCCTGTGCAAAAAGTCAACGGGACGAGGATATCCCGGGACGGAGGGATCCGGGTCGAGATGACGGTGTTTGGATCGGGGGACGGGTGGGTCTCATCCACCCGTCCGGATCTGACCAGAGAGGATTCCGGCGAGATGGCGCGAACTCCGGCGATGGACGGCAGAGGCGAGGCGGCGCCGGCGGGGGTGGCGATGTCTGGGCGGCGGCGGCGCGGGATCTGGGGCGAACGCCTCGGGTGCGGCGTGGTCCGGCGACCGGATCCAGGGCGGCGCGGAGGCGGAGGTCGGTGAGGCGCGGGCCGGGCGGCGACGGAGATGCGCGGCGGCGGCGGCGAAGGTCCGGTGAGCGCGCGGAACTCCGGCGATGCACAGGATCCGGCGGGCGCGCGAGTGCAGTGGCGGGCGGCTCCGGGCCCGGGCGGACCTGCCTCGGGCCCCGCGGGCCGCGGCGGCGCGCTGAGGAGAGAGAGGGAGGCAGGGCTGAGGTGGCGCGAGGGGAGTGGTCGAGCGGTGCGGTGGAGCTGAGGTGGCGGGCTCCTATTGGTGGGAGTGAGGTGGCCGGCGAGATGGACACGTCCGGCGCGGCGTGGACGCGTCCGGCCCGCGAGAGGAGGAGTTTTTAGGGTTCATCCGCGAAAATTTCGGGGATGGCCACATATATATAGGTAGAGGGAGTTAGGAGAGTCCAAATGAAGCGCGGTTTTCGGCCACGCGATCGTGATCGAACGCTCTAGATGATGGAGAAGGGTTAGGTGGGTTTTGGGCCAAATATGAGAGGTGTTGGCTGCAACACACACGAGGCCTTTTCGGTCCCTCAGTTAACCGTTGGAGTATCAAACGAAGTCCAAATGATACGAAACTTGACAGGCGGTCTACCGGTAGTAAACCAAGGCCGCTTGGCAAGTCTCGGTCCAATCCGGAAATGTTTAATCCCCACACATGAAAGAAAGGTAGAAATGACCACCGGAGGAGAACGAAGCACCGGAATGCAAAACGAACAACGGTGAAAATGTTCGGATGCATGAGACGAACACGTATGCAAATGAAATGCACATGATGACATGATATGCAATGCATGACACGCTGGAATGGCAAGGCAACAACAGCGAATAACTGCACGATACCTGGCACATCGGTCTCGGGGCGTCACAACACTCCACCACTACAAGAGGATCTCGTCCCGAGATCTAGAATGGCACCGGAGGAACAAACGGAATAGAAAAGAGGAGAGGTAAAACTAAGTTGCTTCTTTGACAAACGAGTGAAACCAAGAACCTTGAGAGGTTAAGCCATTCCGGGAGAATAATACAATGGAGATGAACGAAGTTGAAAACACTCCGTTAGAAAAGAGGGACAAAGAACATTGCGAAAACCTTGAGGTTGAAGGGAAGATATATATAGAAAACACTCCGGTTAAGGAAGGGGATCAAGGAAGAGCAAATTCGGGCAGCACTCCGGCTGAAAAGAGAGGAATTGAATAAGAACTTGATAAGGTGATATAACTTGAAAAGAGGGCACGGCACTCCGGTTAAATGGATAAGCACGATCAAAACATGGCCCTGACAAAGCGAGAAGATGGGTTGAGGATAGCAACATCACAATGCCTCCGGAAAAGAATGCTAGAACGGAGTTGTTGGAAAACCAACAATGAACGGAGAAGCTTGATATAGACTTATAGAAGACATCTCAAAATTATGAGGTGACAACTCGTCACTAACGGGAACAAGATTGGATAAGAACAAAGAGAGGAGAAACTATTTCACCGGGAGGATAAAGAAGAACTTGGGTCCTTTATAAGCACCATAATTAGCAACAATCCTTAGGGAAGGCTTTAGGTGAAAAATAACCCAAGATAACTCCAAAGGAGGGATTGATGGATTTAAAATACCTCATTCCTAACAACATGTGAATCATGAAACACGAACCTGAATTATCAAGAATGACATAATACCATCTCCAACAATATGGTAGAAAGAATTGCACTCCGGATTGCACGAAGAAGAATACTTGAGCTCCTTAGAAAAGAATGTTGATGAACACTTCGAGAGGGAAATTGAATCCTTGATGAGCCATCATGTAGAACCTTCATGAGAACTCCGGTAATAAAAGAATGATCCAAAATAACTGAATGATGAAAAGAATAAGATTTAAGCCTCGCAATGGTTTAGATAGAGAACTCCGTGATAATTAATTGAAAGAGGTTGGAACTCTGGGCAAAAAGAGAAGATGCACAGTTGAAATCAGGAATTTGATGAGCCTCCGGAATAGGGAATTGAGTTCAGTCGACGAAACAAGAATAAGAATTACCTTATGCTTATCCTTCACCAATTAACTTGATGATAATCAACGGATTTGACATATCACTTATTCTCGTAAAAGATCAAGAGAGATATGACATAAACTTGAGAACGTCTTCGACAAATCCACCAGTAGGATTGAAAACAATGAATGAATTGATATGATAACAAGGTAAGAAGAATCTTGAGCGACCCACCGTAAGGGTTGAAAATGAACGAAGAAGAAAAATAAAGAAGCACCGGGAAGAATTAGAAAACAAATGAAGATACTTGAGGGGAATTTACATAAAAGAGAACGAAGAGATCACGAGCCGATTAAAGATCACTTGAGCGAAACACCGGTAAAATTGGAGAATGATAGCTGAAAGCTGAGAATGAATAATCCTGAAATGATGGCCTCCGGATAATCAAACTTAGCAGAATCTTGAATTGCTCCGGATAGGTGAAAAGAATTCTCACGATCAAGACAATTACGAAGGGATGGCAACAAGCTAGAATCACGAATCTTGAAGAGAAAACAGCAAGATTACAGAGAAATTCTTCTTCGGTCTTCAACATCCCAGAATGACTACGAGTACACCACCAAGAATTATTGAGGCACACCGGAATGAAGAATGGAAAAGTTGAGCCAACATTGAAAAGAATTAGAAAGATCTTGGACAAGGGCATTTGACTGATGATAAATCATTCTTACGTCAAACTTCAAAAGAATTTAGGGTAGCTCCGGGAAAAATTAGAAGAGTCAGGTAAGATCCTGGGAATAGACCTGTGGGTTAGGGCCCACTCAAAAGAAACACCGTTGAAATGATTACTTGAAAAGAAGATTGCACCAGTTGAGTTAAACGGCTTGAATGAGATAACAACCTCGAAAGAGCTTGAACGAATGTAGAGTGGGAAACACGAATCTTCGAGATATCTTGAGCACTCCGAAACAATTGAATAGCGAGAAATGACTGAATATGAGGTGTACCGGTAAGAGAAGGTATTTGAAACGAGGAAATGATATGGTCAACAAGGCTTGAATTGGTTCCACCGGAGAAGAAAAGAATGGAGAATATTGAACTAGTAGAGCATCTTCAAGAGAACCACCGGGTAAGAACATTGACGGAAAGGAATGGAGAGACTTCACAAGAATAAAAGGATACTTGATTAAGACATCTGAGTCCTTAAAGAAACAAAGGGAGGGAGGGTGGGAAAAACAAAGGCAACTTGGACATGGATGAAACAAACAACGTTGAGAAGAAACTGATACTTGATCTTGCGGATGTTGAAATGATCGGACCCACTTGAAGAGAAGCACACCGGTTAAAAAGGATTGGCAAAAACAATCTTGATGAACAAGAAGGATTGGTATTCACATCGGAGTATGAGAACACCGTTTCGGAAAGGTATGGAATCAGCACTTGACTTTGAAGCAACTCGAATACCACAACTGAAAACAAAACAAAGGATTGGATTGCAAAATAAGCCAAAACAAACATATGATAGAGATTTCGTCCGAAGTTTTCATGGTGGGGCCTACACGGGCTCGATCGTACAGCACCATCATGTACAAGGCAGTGCACATGATATACGAAGCGTCCCCGAGTCAGCATAGCTAAGGACTCTTTAAGACACAACGAGACCACTGTAAAACCGACCGTGAATAGGCGGACCACTAGACGTCGAACCCCAATTTCATATCATATATCCGTCGGAAAGATATCCTAAGAGCTACTTGAATTCCCACCTATGAAACTCCCGAACCTTTCCGGTTATGCAATCAGGTGTTGAGGATACAGGGGAGGCATAATATCTCACCCAAATCTAGCAAATCCTACATCCAGCTGTATCCATCCTTCAACACATAACCAAGAAACCTTCGGAAACCATCTACCTCAACCTTCGAAAAGCATCCGTTATACGAGTTATGGCAATACTCCCGAACTCCCGCCCCAGTACTGGGTGGCGTCGAGGTTATCTCACCAACGAACTGCATAAAAGAGATTTTCGATGTCGGCGTACTAAACTCAGGTATTCCAGAACTGCAACGATAAAATTATGACGACAACACCTCGGAGCTCAACTCCCCGGGACACTTCCACAAAACCCCTGACAGGAGGCACCAAGACAATGTTCTCGTCATAAAACCATCGGAACGATTCCAAGATACCCGCATGATCCTAAAAAAAAATTTAGTGAAATTTGAGAAGAGAAGAGTCAAAACTCTACGTCAGGATGCCTTACCAGAGCGATGAGGAGACTGGGAAGTAAAAAGAATTCCTAAGCACTCCGATATATAATTCCTAATGACTCAAAACATTTTTCTAGACACGACTCGGCCGCTAAAAACGGTCAAGCAATGGGGCTCCTAAGGTCGGGGAAGGCTCTGATACCAACTTATAAGGCCCTCGATGCGGCTATATCTCCCACGTGTCGAAGCACGACTTAGAGGCATAACCGCATTGAAAGCAATGTCGCAAATGAGGTAATCTTCACACAACCCATGTAATACAATAGGGGGAAAAGATACATAGTTGGCTTACAATCGCCACTTCACACAATTACATGAATAAAACATTACATCATCCCAAAACAAACAAGGTCCAACTACGGAACCAAAATAAAAGAAGAACCCCAAATGCGACAAAGTCCCCGATCGACCCCAACTGGGCTCCACTACTGATCAACTAGAACAAAACAACACAAAGGACAAGATCTTCATCGAGCTCCTCCTGAGCTTGGTTGCGTCATCTGCACGGACTCATCGGCACCTGCAAACTGGTTTTGGAAGTATCTGTGAGCCACAGGGACTCAGCAATCTCGCACCCTCGCGATCAAGACTATTTAAGCTTATGGGTAAGGTAAAGGTATGAGGTGGAGCTGCAGCAACGACTAGCATATATGGTGGCTAACATACGCAAATGAGAGCGAGAAGAGAAGGCAAAGCACGGTCGATAAAAGTATGATCAAGAAGTGATCCTAGAACAACCTACGTCAAGCATAACTCCAACACCGTGTTCACTTCCCGGACTCCACCGGAAAGAAACCATCACGGTTACACACGCGGTTGATGTATTTTAATTAGGATTAACTTCAGGTTTTCTACAACCGGACGTTAACAAATTCCCATCTGCCCATAACCGCGGGCACGGCTTTCGAAAGTTCAAATCCCTGCAGGGGTGTCCCAACTTAGCCCATCACAAGCTCTCACGGTCAACGAAGGAATAGACCTCCTCCCGAGACATTCCGATCAGACTCGGTATCCCGGTTCTTCAAGACATCCTCGACAATGGTAAAACAAATCCAGCAAAGCCGCCCGATGCGCCGAAATACTGATGGGAGCTGCACATATCTCGTTCTCAGGGCAACACCGGGTAGGTCAAACTACGAGTAAAACCAGCCCTCAAGTTTCCCTGAGGTGGCCCCGCAGGCTGCCCATTTCGGACCAACACTTAGACAAGCACTGGCCCGGGGGGTTAAAATAAGATGACCCTCGGGATGCGCGACTCCCAAGGGAAAAAGGCTAGGTGGCAAATGGTAAAACCAAGGTTGGGCCTTGCTGGAGGAGTTTTATTCAAAGCAAATTGTCAAGGGGTTCCCATTATAACCCAACCGCGTAAGGAACGCAAAATCCGGGAACATAACACGGATATGACGAAAACTAGGACGGCAAGAGTGGAACAAAACACCAGGCATAAGGCCGAGCCTTCCACCCTTTACCAAGTATATAGATGCATTAATTAAATAAGATATAATGCGATATCCCAACAAGTAAACATGTTCCAACAAGGAACAACATCTCCATGTTCCAACCAGGAACAAACTTCAATCTTCACCTGCAACTAACAACGCTATAAGAGGGGCTGAGCAAAGCGGTAACATAGCCAAACAACGGTTTGCTAGGACAAGGTGGGTTAGAGGCTTGGTTCAACAATATAGGAGGCAAGATAAGCAAGTGATAGGTATCGCAGCATAGGCATAGCAAAAGAGCGAGCAACTAAGCAAGCAAAGATAGAAGTGATTTCGAGGGTATGGTCATCTTGCCTGAATCCCCGCAAGGAAGAAGAACGAGTCCATGCAGAAGACAAACGGACGTAGTCAAACGGGTCCTCACAACACGATGTTACCGGAACCAAACCCGACGAAGCAAACACCGGAAAGAAGCACACAACATAGTAAACAACCAACACATGAACATGATAAGATATGCGGGATGCGGTATGTGATGCATATGCATGATTTGACAAAGAATGCATGAACCTGGCCTCAACATGGAAATCCAAGTGTGCCATAGGAAAGATGAGGTGAAATCACTTGAAAACGATATAAAGAACACCGGAATCGGAGTTACGGTTTGGAAATGGCAAGCAATTCAAATACGGCACCGGTCTGCGATTTCAGCAAGTAGCCAGCTAAATGCAATGAGATGAACATGCTACAGCACTCAAACATGACAATAAAATACATGGCAGGGATGCATTCATGATGCTTAACAAAAGACTAGCACTGAGATACGGCTAAATCATCCATCAACAGGTTCAAACAAGCATGGCAAAAATGCATATGGTAAACAGATCTCAGACTTAGTGAAATCAACACTTGTTTGGAATTTCAAATCAGATAGCACTTTTCGGAGCAACAAAACTACATGCTACAGGACCTGAACATGGCAAAATAAAGCATGGCATGGAGCTACACAAAGATCTTAACAAAATTCCCTTAGTGACCTTGAGCCAAAAGGGATCAGAAATACAATTGCAAGCATGTGAACATGGCAAAAACATAATCAGATCACAGACTTAGTGAAAAACTGGAACATGCTGAAACATAACTCAAGTAGGCATGTTTACGAGCTCGATGCACTCACTACGGGGCAAGTCATGATAAGCTAAGAATACATCCATTAAGAACACACAAAATGCAATCTAGACATGGCAAAAACAATAGCATCGCATGCACGGATCCACTGCAACATCATCGGCAAAATTGCAAACAAGTTGACAATCTGCCCAGATTCACAAAGTAGCAAAAGTAGAGCTCGATTGACTCAAGCTAGGGTGCTCCATAATTGCAAACAAAGACATGGATGGATAGAGCACTACAAGATTAACAAAACATCCTTACTGATCATCCTCAAAAGAGGCACGGACCAATAGGAAACAACATGAACATATGGCAATATGAGATAAACAGCTCAAGGACTTAGTGGAATTGCTAAGCCTCTGAAAACAGCATTACCAAGTGCCTCACATGGCAAGCTTGTGCTACTCGCCACACACATCACTAAAATACATGGGTTGCACCTCTGGAAAGATGGCAAAACCCTTAACAAAACATATGTAGATCATCAGGGCATATCATGCCCACATTAAACATGGCAAAAATGACAAAAAGCTAAATGGAGTAGCAGATCTGACAATTATCTCAAGTAGCCTTCTTCTAACAGCATTTCGGGCATCAATATGAACTCAAATGAAAATGATGCAATGGAATGAAATGATGTACTCTCTGAGATGAACATTTTGATATGCTATATGCATATATCGGAGCTACGGATGCAAAGTTACGATGCGATGAACAAGGGCACATGGATCTGGGAATTCCGAGGACTTCGTAGAAATTTATACCCTGTGCAAAAAGTCAACGGGATGAGGATATCCCGGGACGGAGGGATCCGGGTCGAGATGACGGCGTTTGGATCGGGGGACGGGTGGATCTCATCCACCCGCCCGGATCTGACCGGAGCGGATTCCGGCGAGATGGCGCGAACTCCGGCGATGGACGGCAGAGGCGAGGTGGCGGCGGCGGGGGTGGCGACGTCCGGGCGGCAGCGGCGCGGGATCTGGGGCGAACGCCTCGGGCGCAGCGCGGTCCGGCGACCGGAGCCAGGGCGGCACGGAGGCGGAGGCCGGTGAGGCGCGGGCCGGGCGGCGACGGAGATGCGCGGCGGCGGCGGCGAAGGTCCGGTGAGCGCACGGAACTCCGTCGATGCACGGGATCCAGCGGGCGCGCGAGTGCGGCGGCGGGCGGCTCCGGGCCCGGCGGGCCTGCCTCAGGCCCCGCGGGCCGCGGCGGCGCGCTGAGGAGAGAGAGGGACGCGGGGCTGAGGTGGCGCGAGGGGAGTGGTCGAGCGGTGCGGTGGAGCTGAGGTGGCGGGCTCCTATTGGTGGGAGTGAGGTGGCCGGCGAGATGGACACGTCCGGCGCGGCGTGGACGCGTCCGGCGGCGCGAGAGGAGTTTTTAGGGTTCATCCGCGAAAATTTTAGGGATGGCCACATATATATAGGTAGAGGGAGCTAGGAGAGTCCAAATGAAGCGCGGTTTTCGGCCAAGCGATCGTGATCGAACGCTCTAGATGATGGAGAATGGTTAGGTGGGTTTTGGGCCAAATTGGAGAGGTGTTGGCTGCAACACACACACGAGGCCTTTTCGGTCCCTCGGTTAACCGTTGGAGTATCAAACGAAGTCCAAATGATACGAAACTTGACAGGCGGTCTACCGGTAGTAAACCAAGGCCGCTTGGCAAGTCTCGGTCCAATCCGGAAATGTTTAATCCCCACACATGAAAGAAATGTAGAAATGACCACCGGAGGAGAACGAAGCGCCAGAATGCAAAACGAACAACGGGGAAAATGTTCGGATGCATGAGACGAACACGTATGCAAATGAAATGCACATGATGACATGATATGCAATGCATGACATGCAGCAATGACAAGGAAACAACAGCGAATAACTGCACGACACCTGGCACATCGGTCTCGGGCCGTCACATACACACACACGCACACCAAGTTCTTGAGAGTGATTTTTTCAAGGTTGAGCTCCATAGTACCTTCTATCTATCTCGTTCGTACCAGATTCCCTTCCCTCGAGATCTCAACCATGACCTGCGATCCATTGTGATTAGCAGCAGTACCTCTGTCACATATGTTGTCTCCCTGCATTCTCTCTCTCCCCCTCTCTTAAGAAACTTTAATATTGTCTCTTATTCCTTCCCTTTTCTCTCTCTAGTCTTCTCCTCTACCTCTCCTTCCCATTTCTCATCTATCTCTTTTTTTAGAGAAAATGCAATTTCCCGACTTTATAGATAAAGCCAAAGGAGATTCACAACACCGATTACAACCATTAAAGAAGTCTCACAAGTTGTCGAACAACCAACAACGAACAAATCCCACATGAACAATTCAAAAATGACACATAGGCCAACAACCAGGTACCAAAAGAAAACTAGCAAATGATGATCGGATGTCCACTAAGCTAGAGCCTGCACCCTTGGTGATAGCGAGTTCGATGTAGCCCTGTAGCGAGAGCTGAGTAGGTCCGTGGCGTCGATGCCGTAGCTCTTAACCAGGGGCCTCCACTACTGCATTAGTGTAATGGATTGGAAAATAACATTAGCTGGTTTCGACGGGAACACATGCTCGATGGTAAACTTATTACGAGTAGTCCAAAGAGCCCAACTGACAGCAGCAAACCCAAACTAGAATTTGCATCTCAATGGGTCAGATAATGCACTAAAAAGCGGTAGTAATTGAGCAAAAACCGGTCGGAGCCCAGCTAACCCAGCGACGACCGAGTACAACTTCACAGGAGAATACCAAAGTCACATGAAAACATAATATGGTCAGAATCTTCTTGCCTAGAGCATAAATAACAAGTAGAATCAGCTTGAGCATTATGCTTCCTAATTTGATCAACAACACCAAGCTTCCCATGGATGTCTTGCCAAAGAAAGTTCTTAATTTTCAGTGGAACACGAGCCCTCCGGACACCCATGAACTTAGAAGAACAGGACCTAGCAACAAGACTATGGTAAAGCGATTTGACCAAAAAAATCCCGAGGGGGAATGAGGCTAGACCACTGAGTCCAGAATCTCCGAGAGTGTGAGGAAAGTGGCATCAAGCTTATGCCATTGTTCCAACTCTACAGGAGATAGGGAGCAGCTAAAGGTCAAATTCCAACCAGAATTAGTAAGATCAAAGATAGTAATATCAAGATTACCACAAAAAGAGAAAATGACCAGGAAAGAAGAGCAAAGATGGTGGCCCGTGCCACCAATCAGGCCAAAAGTGACTGGATTTCCCATCTTTAATAATAAACTTCACATAAGATCGGCAAACATCTTTGACCTTATTCAAAGCTGCCAAAATTGAGATCCATTATCAGGTGAAGCCAGCAGATCACTAGTGGAAGGAAATATTGTGCTTTAAGAATATCAAACCAAAAGGTCCTAGCGGAAGCAAGAAGAATGCACCACCACCATTTGACAATTAAGGAATAATTCATAATTGACGTGTTAATAATGCCCAGGCCATCGTGGCTTTTAGGCTGGCAAATGATTTTCCACTTGACTAACTGATCCTTCTTTTTATTGTCAGCCGAATTCTAGCAGAATCTGCTATGATGCTTATAAAGACCAGTGTGGGTACCCTTAGGTAGCCTATAAAAACCCATAAATAACATAGGGAGAGAGGGAAGAGAAGAGTTGGTGATGAGAACTTCTCCAGCAACTATATTATATCTACCACAACACGACATAACCCTGTTGCCCACCTTAAGAACAATGGGGGCAATGTATTTTGTACACACTTTAGAAGACGAGGGGGAGCGTGAGCAGAAACCTGGCCCTTATCTCAAACATTGATCTGAAAGGCTTTACTTTTGGGGTATACCTCGGTGAAACCACGCGGACCCAATCTGGCGCACTACACCAATTCCTCGTATGAACTAGGCTAATCTAGCCAAAGAATTTTCATCCACATAAATAGGTTTTCCAATGAGCTCACCAAATACCATCAAACACGCCTTGATACGCATGATCGAAGGAACATCATTTAACAAAACACAGTTATCCACGAAGTTGCCAAAGCATTGATCATCGTCCCAACCTTTTTGACAAAAAATACAAGCTGGTTCATTGGAAGCGTAAAACTAGTGCCCTTAGATAACATGTTTAAACTTTCCTGAGACTGGGAAAGCAATCCTAAATTCTGATTGTGAAATCTACTATAACTACCAGTCCTAACCATCCGGACCCCATTCTCTTAGCTCATCCGCAATCGTTTGCAGGGTCACATAGCAGATTGGACCGAGATGATAGCAACGTAGGATGTTTGAGGCGCAACCACAACCATGTCCAAGCCACCATCCAAACCAAAAACGCACAACCTGGCATGCCTAGTCTATATTGCTTAATTGAAGGAAGTTTGGAGCGATTAGTACAACCCACTGTGAGGTGGCCTTCGACACAGTAAATCAGGCAGAAAAAGAGAAAACATACAACGGGATTCAGAGTGACCCGGCCTATGACATGCAAAGCATGTGAGAGAAGGACGACCCGAGCTATTACCAGAGCCACCCACCGGTGGAGCAGATCCAGAGATTGGTAGGGGTGGGTGAGGATTCCATCACTAGAGCCATCAGAATTGTCATTCGACCAAAAATTACTAAACTTCTTTGGCGGATTGTTAGGAGGCGTTGTGGAAGCCACCAAGGCTAATGGAGCTCCAGGATACCGTTAACTAGTGAAGAGTTCATCACAAGTTGCTCATTATTTTATGGGCGATCTGATCGGCCAGGTGTAAAGCAATCCTCCAATCAAATTTTCAATTGCCGTGTAATAATTATGGGGTTTGCTAATGGACTTATCGATGAGCTCAAGTTTCTATCAAAAAAGAACATAGTTTTAAATAGCCGGCTATAGCAAAGCTATAGCCCGCTATAGCCTTTTTAGCAAGGTGCCGCTAAAAGGCCGTTTTCATAAATAACCTGCTTTATCCCGTTATAGCTGATTTAGAGGCCCATCATTATTTTTCATGGCCCGCTATTTAAAACATTGAAGAAGAATGTAAAGGTAGGTAATTCGCCAGTGAAAACAAAACCGCCCAGCAGGTGGCATCTGCAAACTTAATGTTGATGGAGCAATGACGAATTCATCAAACAGGAGATCAGCTAGTGCAATTTGCAGAGCAGAGGTTGACTTAGCATCCACACTACCGGAATCGGCCTGTTTGCCGAGTGCATGCTCGTTCGCCGAGTGTCTTTTTTTCAGGCACTCGGCAAGCAAACCCTTTGCCTAGTTCTTGGGAAAATACACTCGGTCAGCTCATGGTTTGCCTAGTGTTACACTTGGCAAACAAAAAACACCGACAAAACAATTCGTTTTTTATGTTTTTATTATATTTATTTATTTAACTTTGTTTTTTGTATTTTCATTCTATTATTTCTTTCCTTCTCTATATTTTCATTCTTTAAATTATTTCTTATTTTATTCTCTTTTATTGTCTTTTCTTTTTTCCTTTGCATAACATTAAAAAAGTTGGGGAAATTGTATTCAAAAATATTATTTAACATTAATGAGTCTACGTTTAAATATTATATCCAAGAAAAAAAGAGGAATTCCAAATATCAGGGTGCCAAGACTCGACCCAAAACATGAAACTTGTCGGTTTTTTTATTCTAAAAAATGCAAGCGAATTCTGAAAACATAAACATGGTGTCATTATATGATCCCTAGAGGTTGTGGTAAAAAAATTTAGAAGGTTCCGTAAATTTAATGATGTACGCTACTTAGAAACTGAAGCATGTTCAAGTAAGAATCGTGGTTTTGAGAAGGAACAGGTTAGGTTTGATTGTGAAGTGTCGGTTGCTTCATTGTTTGACCTTGAAACTTTTTCTACCATCAATATATACCATCACATGTTCCATGTCAAAATTCGCCTTTCCTGTTCTTGTTTGCTATATTTAAGTCATTACATGCATTTCTAGTCATTTAATTTGATAGATATAACTCAAATTCAGACTGCAAGTGTGTGAAAAAGTTATAAAAAATTGGTTAAAAATTATATTTGTGTTAATGAACTTATGTTTAGGCCTTATCAAAGAAAACGGCGGGAATTCCAAACATCCGGGGAAGCCAACTCGATCTCAAACCAGGATCTTGTTGGTTTTTAATTTCAAATAATGCAAATGAAGTGTGAGAAACATGAAACTTGGCATGGTGTTATTACCTGACACTTGGAGGCTGTGGTAAATATGTTAGAAGGTTTCGCCAAATTTCATATCTTTGAGAAAGAATCGTTATTCGGGAGAGAATATGTAAAGTTTTTGAAGGTAATGATCATTTCTTTATTGTTTGACCTAGAGTTTTTTTCCTATGCTCAACATACACCATTACATGCTAAAATTTGGCCTTTTTTTGGGTTCATTTGCTATATTTAATACATTAAGCGCATCTCTAGGAATTTAATACATTGAGTGCATTTCTAGGCCCTTTTCTTGCTGGTATTTTCCGAAGGGGCCGAACCCCTTGCTTGGCAGAGTATATGCTAGTTTGTTTTGCCGAGTACCTGTTTTTTGACACTCGGCAAAGGCTTCGCCGAGTGCGCTATGGAAAGAACTCGGCAAAGAGCACTTTGTTGGCGGGGTGTCTACTGAGTGCGGTTTGCCGACAGTAACACTCGGCGTAGACTTTGTCGGGTGTACTTATCACTAGGAAAATCACTCGATTGACAATAGACCGTATCGTTGAGGTGATGGCCTGCCGAGAGGACTAGGTCTTGCACTTGACCTGAACGTACGTGCACCTTCTTCAGGTCCCTTCAGATTATCTATTGGTGGCAGAAGATATAAATAAAGGAAGCAAATGCGTATATAGAGCTAGCCTCTGGGAACACTCTTCACGCCGAGCTTTCTTTGAAAATTTTTTGTTTAAATTTGAGAGTAGAAATTCAAATAAGGTGTAAGATAGGCTAGCAAAACTTGCAATCTCTATGTTGTTACCGAAATACATGGCTCTTGGAGCCACCTGATGATGCATCTTCCTTTCCAATAAATAGGAAAAAATAGAGGTTAACATTTAACTGACTTCACACAATAACTACCACAGATGAAAATAGGTTTCAAGGACCGAATGTTAATGTTGATATGACCATTATACATACCAACAATACGAATTTGTAATCCTTAACAAGTAGAAATTTTAGTCCTCACAGTGGCATACATCGGAAGTTCAGAACAATACCAATAAATATAGGTCACAAATGGGTAATTAAGGTGCAGTAGGCACAAGAGTAATCTTAGAAGTGCAGATTATATTCGAGTACGCCTCCAGAATGCTTGGCATACATAGAATATTCTTGAATGTTTATGCAAGGAGTAGGTCATCACACTTCAGTTTATTTCTTCTTCTTGGGGACGAACTGTCGAGCCGGTATATGTTTTCCGCTGCTGGTCATGAACTTGACTCTAATGTTCCCATCTAGAACACGGAAGAGTGTCAACTGCGAGTAAAATGTAACGTGTGCGTATAAAGGTAACCTGTCTTCGATTGGCACCTCTATTCTTATTTCTTCAATATCTCCATAGTGGCTGTGACATGGAAGGAATTAATGCAACATAATTAGCAACTGCATATATAGGGAAAACTAATGCAATGAATTCTCCTTATATCAATTTCTTCTTCCTTATGATAGTTTTCCTGTTTTTATGTCATAATATCTAACTGTCAAATTTACCACTTTCTTTTTTGTGAAAGTCAAATTAACCGCTTAATTAACTAGTTATATATCTACATATTTTTGCTTATCACTTGCCAAGGCATCATACAAACCTACTAATCTGTCTGGCAATGTTGAGCAATATCTTGTTAATTACCTCTAAAAGTTACCTCACTGGTCATATTCAATCGAAACAGTCATCTCAACATTGTTTCACCGATCAGACTATATATCCTTTCAAAAAAATCCGACTATATATGTACGAGTAACATATATATAGTCTTCGTTATATGTAACATGTTCCCAGTATACATTAGTAAATTGGTATAATTACAACAATATATGTTAGCCATTTTCAGGGTTCAGTGATATACAAAATAATCAACTTCAACATGTTGATTCTTCTAGTGGCCTTTCATCTATATAAATAAATTAGGGATGCAGAAGCTTACACAATGCATACTAAAAAACCTATAACATTTATTTCTCGTCACTTTTCCGCTTACACACTCCCAATCCAAACCTATATCCTCTATATCTAAGTAGTTGATCATCACTACTTCTATTGATCTCAACATGCATACATGAAACCTCATGAAAGGCCTACCTCAACATGTCTAGGAAAAGTTTTCCATTATTACTTGATCCCCATTACTTCTATTTATCTCAAAATACACATATATATTCTAACCACACATGTCACCTTATCAAAGATCAACGACAACATACATGTGATTTTTTTCATTTATTATGCTATTACATTCAATAAATATTTTCATAGCTATATTTGTAGTCAAATATAATATATATTATGTGTTTTCAGTTTTATTTCATATATTATTAATCCAAATATTCATGTTTCATGCAACAATTTTCATTAAAATATATTGCAGCTAATTCTCGCAGAAATGCGTGGGGGGTCATCTTGTTAATGCAAATAACAAACAAACCGTCTCTGCTTCTCAAGTTGGACATAAAAAAGCCTTTTCACTCTATGCAACAAGAATATTTATTGGACCTTTTGCAGAAAAGAGAGTTCCCTTCGAGGTTTTGTGGCTAGTTTGATCGATCTGTTGCGCATGTCATCCTCTGATTTTCTTCTTAATAACATCTAGGGTAGCCTACACAATACCGGAGATGCCATCGTTAGGGGAAGCCATTTTCCCCATTCTTGTTTGTCATCACTATTAAGCCGTTGTGGTAGGTTTTGGATTTGGCGATGGCTAATGGTTGCCTTCCATAGATTCAGAGGTCGGGTTGCATGTCTTCACACCTCCCTTTATGCAGACCACACTTCGGTTTTTGTGGTCGTTATCAAAGAAGATGTCAGTAACATGTCAAGCGTTTTGCAAAGCATTGGTAAGGTTACCGGTTTCGTTACCAGTGTGAAAAAATCTATGTGTCCCCTTATGCATCGATCTCAATGACATTCTTCTTAATTTCCTTCATCAGCGCGTTGCTTGCGAAGTGTGTAGAAGATCACATGCAAGTCATTGACAAGTATGGAATGGTGAGGAGAAACACGTTGATTTAATCGGTCCTTAATTCACAAGCCAACTACCCCTTACTCCCCTTGTCCTTAAGCAATCATGAATACTAAAGTTAAGTTACAGTGTGCTTTTTCGGATCGGGTCCGAGAAGTAGTCCAGAGGGAAGTGTAAAATCAAGTGGGAACTTGTCTGTTGGCTGCCATCTATGGGTGGGTTGGCATCCTTCATCTAGAGAAATTCTAGAGAGGCTACTCTGTTGGCCATGGCTTGCATGAAAAGACCTGGATAATGGGTAGGGTTTGACACGTATTTGGTGCCATCAACATGGACGTCTTCTATGATGTGACCACAACCACTATTGGACATGGTAAAATTGCTACCTTTTGGCATGCACCTTGGCATGGGGGGCACAAGTCAAAACACATTGATCAATCCACTTCTGCAATCTCCAAGTGCAAGAACTTAATGCTTGAGAGAGCTTTGAAGCATGACCAATGGATCACAAACATTAAGATAAATTTAGGTCTCTCTATGCAACACATAATTGATTATTGTTTTTGAGATTTGGGTCAGTTTGCATGACACAAGCGATGACAACCAGGGTGAAATTGTTTGGAACCTTTCAGTAGAGTACTCGGCATCATCAACATATTCCGCTCAACACGACTCCGGGAACTTTTATTTCTTGAAGCTGCCTTTTTGAACTATTGGTTGTTTCCTAGCGACAATTTTTTGCATGGCTTATCTTCGAAGACTAGGCGTGGGCGGTTGAGAAACTACACCGTAGAGCACGGTTTATGTCAATCATGCGGAAGGGAGCCAGAGTCAGTTGTTATTGAAGTGTAGATTCACGAGGTGTGTTTGGAATGAGAATAAAGTGTTTCTTGGGCTTATTGATGTTATAACACCAACGATTGGAGCTACTTCAACATGGTCAACGATTATTCGTACTCTATGATCAACAACAATATAAAAGTGATGAGGGGGTCACTTCCCTCCTTATTATTAATTCGTGGGAAATTTGGAATGAGTTGAATGCGAGTATTTTTATGAACCTTTCAGCCATGTCTAGTATCATCACTCGCAAGGTAAAAATGGAGGCCACACTTTGGGAGTGGCAAGTGCAGAAGATTTGAGATTGGTCATGCTACGGGAGTAGGTTAGATGTTTATGTGCCATACTTTGGCTAACTTCTAATTGTTGTAAAACTCTTCTTAACTAATGAATGAGGCAATTGCATCCATTTCAAAAGAGGAAAAGCGTGTCATTATGGATATCACCAAGGTCTTCAAATGCATATTTTACCACAAACTATTATATGATGTTCGTGGAGCACAAGAAGATAAAATATTATGAACTACATTTTGCACAAATTTAAGTATATGAATTTTACTTATCTAGTTAAATTAGCTAAAGTTTGACTACACCTAGTAGTTTGATTGGAAGGGAATGTGAATTTGGGGTATGTTAGATACAAACTAACTTGTTTGGTCGGAATGAATGAGATTTTTAGTAGAGACTAAACATAGGAGTTTAGAGTTCACCTCCCACCATTTTAATAATAGAAAAAGGGGTGGGAATTGGGAACGGGTTGCTTTAAAAAAGAGCATCTTGAGGCATCATCGTAACTTATGTAATCATCTCTTACTTTTCTTTGAGGGATCGTCACCATGGTGCACTTCATTGATAACCAACCAATAGTTACATCGTCCGCATGAGAGTTCAAAATAATGGAGGATCACCGACCCATATTTACAACTGATACGTTGGACAAAATAATTGTGTTGCCACATTCGCTTCCTGGTGACAATGCATAAAGTCCACCATGCCAATATCATAGTACAAATTTGAAACATGGCATAGATAGGCAACAAGTTGATTCCACCATGTTTCCTCCCCGGAATGCTTTAGTAACCTCCATATTATAGGATTCGACTTGCAAAGAGCCAGACCATTGTTATCATCTCTTACTTAAGCTCTCATTTAATTCCCACAAACTCTCTCAAATTTTGACACATAATTCCTTGTAGATACCAGAACAAAGGTCTCAGGAATAATGTGACTCGTCATTTCTCTTTCACATAAGCCCCTGCATCTTAACTTCCATTCCCCTTCGCAAAAGTTGCCAAACACACTGGGATAAAAAAGACAAGTATTTTTGAACTGCGTGGAGAATGGAGTTTTGTCACAACTTAATATTGTTACCTTTAATACCAAATTATATGAAAGCTCTACCTTTTCCATTTTCAACAATTTAGGCCCCACAATACCTTGTTGGGAAACGTCTCACTTCCATGTGTCACTCCATCCAGACTGATATCATAGGCGACCAACCAGAGCCCTCAAACACTTTTCCTTCCCGCTTACAGATCATGGCCAAGTGGCAGCTAGCAAGCTCGCGAAGCTCGAGGATGACAATAGCGAGCCACTCTCTATGTGCAACTCATTTAGTAATGGGTGGTGCAACCATGTTTGACGTTGGGTTAGTCGGGGGTCCTCGATCCTGACAACCAAGAGCCAACGACGCATTTTGCATCTTCCTAGACTGCTGACACTTTGTGGATCTGGACCTAATGCCTCTCGTGGTGGGGAAGGGGTGGATGGTGAGGGAGCTCTAGTGATACAATGGCATGGCAGCTCTAGGAGTTTGCAAGGAGCAGCCTCTTCGTCCTCTGCGCTGCCAGCTACGTGCACGCGCGCTTGTGTGTGTGTGTGTGAGAGAGAGAGAGAGAGAGAGAGTATACAAAATTGTGTGAGTTGTATTTGGTTATTGGACAAGTCTGAGCGGTTTTTCATTGCATTCTGGTGGTCCACACATGGAGATATACTAGTTAGTGTTGGGCCTCTCAGATGAGAAGGTATCTTCCTTGTTCCTTTGTGGAGGCGTGGGAGGTTTGGAAGCCGAGGAGAGCCTTGGATGGTGATCATGATGGTCTCCTGACTAAGAATTGTGACATGGAGGGCTAGTTTTCTTTCTTGTTTGCTAGGCATCAGAGTGGTCTACTGGTGATCGGTCATGGTTCACGACACGTTTGTTACGCCCGCCCCCGTCCCCTTCCAGATCTGGGTGGCATCTTCTTGACCTCCAATGCCCTGTCATGGTACCCATGTCATACCTTTGTGTGATGGTGGTCCACGTAGCCAAAGATGACGTTCTTGGATGTCGCTTTCCTTCTTGGACGCATCATTGAGGGTCCACACTCATCTTTCTCGAGTTCCGAGTGAAAATCCTTTGCCCGGATTATCAATTCGGGAAGTACTACAATGTCATTACTAATAAAAAGGC
The DNA here is from genome assembly GCF_003073215.2 of Triticum urartu. Taxonomy (NCBI): domain Eukaryota; kingdom Viridiplantae; phylum Streptophyta; class Magnoliopsida; order Poales; family Poaceae; genus Triticum; species Triticum urartu. Next base: position 50,292,165 of record NC_053022.1, read on the forward strand.
TTCGGCCATGGAACCTTGGGCCCTGATCCGCATATTGATATGTTGTTGTGAGGCAGTCAACAGTAGTTGTGATCTATGACATGGCCATTTGTCTTTCTTCTCCTTGGCAGGTTTCTCATCATTTCCTAACACTATGCTTTAGGTGAGATTCTCTACTCGTCAACCGCACGACACCCATCGAACTAGAGCGAGAGCGTAGGGTTCTCTTCGTCGATGCATACAAATGAGTGTGCGACATGTTCTAGCCTTCTTTGAAATGGACGAGGGTGTTTTCACCGTTGCTTGCCTACTTGCACACCAAATTCCTGCTTCACTATCACTCTCGCGAGTGCTTCATCGAATCCAAGGTCCACTTTTCTTCTTTACTTTTGTTAGTTAATTCCTGTCTTCTGCCCTATAAGTTGTTTCCTCGGCACTTTGTATCTCTACTACAACCGTTTGGAGCTTTATTAATTTAAAGGAGGCTCATCGAGCCTACTGTCTAAAAAAAGATATGCATCACATTAGATTTTGGGGGTGAATAGATGAATATGTGCTTACATTTGAAATTTGGTTCACTAATTTCCCACGACTCTAATATTGGACTGTTTATTACCAAGCCATTCTCCAAGCACATAATTGTGTTGTTACGTACACTTTAGCTATATGTAAATCACCTAAAAGTTAATTTTGAGTTAATTGATTTTTTGACCATTGATTTCTGCTTTGAGATACCTACTTTTTCCTGTGGGCTATCATGTGAGCTGGTTTGCGGTGTGTCTTGTTTTTTATTGACTGACCACATATTTGGGTCAGTCGATTGGCTAGTGGGTTGAAACCCATTACCTATGCCACCATGCCCTCCCTTCTCTCCCTTTGTTTCTTTTTTGCCTTTTCTATTTCTATATGTTTGGGATGTTGGGTGAGTGTAAATGTATACACATAAATACTATGCAATAGTGCAAAAATTACACTATTATATGATTGTCGTTTGCATGCAATAAAAAGTTCAATTTTAGTGCAAAGTTGTGTGCAAGTTTTCTTTGAAAAATCATTATCTACTTTCTTTAAGATTTATACCAATGTCGCTAATTCATTGTTTCTTATTAAATTTTATTAATTTGATTTAGTGATCATTTCATTTTATTTCTTCTTTAAGGTTAATATCAATGTCACTAATTCATTCCTTGTTAGGAAACATTTTTTTGATCAACTCACACTATTATATGCTTATTCTTTCGTATTAAAAAATAAAAATTATGTATATTGTATGCAAATTTCGTCATTGTGTGTTTTAGCTTTTTTATTTTCTTTTTCTTAAAGGGTAATACCAATGGCATTAATTCACTCTTCCATAGAAATCCCATAATTTATAATTCTTTATTTATTTTCTCTATTCTTAAAGGGTGATACTAAAGTCACTAATTCATTCTTTTGTAGAATCCATTATTTTGATTTTGTCTTAGTTTTTATTTCACTTTCTTTATTCTTTTATGATACTACCAATGCCACTAATTCATTCCTTCTTACTTCTATATTTTGTAGAAATTACAATATTATATGTTTATTCTTGCATATTTTAAAAAGCGCAATTTTTGTGTAAATTCTAAGCAAATTTTGTCATGTTTTGTTTATTATTTTTCATTTTTTCCACTTGAAGGGTAATATGAATGCCACTGATTCATTCATTTCAGAAAACCTAATCTGTATGATTTTCTGGTTATTATTTAATTTTATTTCTTATTTAAAAGAAATACCAGTGCCACTAATTCATTCCTTCTTAGGGATTTTTTTAAAATTCTTCTATAATTTGCTTATTCTTGCATATTTAAAAAAAGTGTAATTTTTGCGTAAATTGTGTACATTTTTTTCATTTTTTTCATTTATTTTTTCTTTCCTTTCTTATTAAATGTTAAAAGTAATACACTAATTCATTCTTCATTACAAATCTTCATCATTTTGATTTTTTTTAGTTTTTATTTCTTCTTTAACGGTAATGCCAATGCAACTAAGTCCACTATAATAAGTTTATTTATTCTTGCACATTGTAACAAAGCACAATTTCTGTGTAAATTGTGCGCAAATTTTGTCATCATATTTTTTGTTTTTATTTTATTCTTTTTGGGTAATATGGATGCCACTAATTCAATCCTTCTGAGAAAACTTATTTTAGCAAAATTTCCTCTATTATATATTTATACTTGCATGTTATAAAAAATATTTTTTTATTATTTTTTACTTTAGTTTTCATTTTCTTTATTTTTAAAGGGTAATACAAATGGCACTAATTCGATTTTTCTTAGAAAATACTTTGTTTTTTTGTTCATTTTTTGTCTTGTGTCTTACCAAGTATTGGGACAGCTTTTTTAGACAAACAGGGAGGAGCTCCCGAACCCGATTATATTAATTAAACCAAAATGGCACTGGATACAAGCACCAAACGCTGTTCATAAAAGCATCGAAATAGCAAAACGACCAGACCTCCTACGACAGGAGCCAGCTGCTGTTAGTAAGAAAGAACTAGTTCTGAAGCTCCACTCGGGGGCAGGAAACTAAACTTATGTTCAAAACCAAGCCCAAGTATCTAGTGGGCTTCTGCTTTACGGTTGCATAGGGCCGACTGCTCCTCTCAAAAATCAGCTGAGAACAAATTTGGCGCATGTCAATTTTTATTTTGATGCGCTTTCATTTGTCCATTGGATGGTGCAAAATCGGATTTACCACAAGTATTAGAATTTCATACGACTGGCCCTTTTCTTCTTTTGATTATTATCTGGTTAATGCTTTGTATTTTGCTTTCGATGCACTCTTTGCCTTTCTTCTTTAATATATAATATGCACACTCGTGGATATTAGAGAAAAAAACCGGTTTTCTATTTGTGCACAATTTTGTGTTACGAACTTAAATGGAATTTATATGTTAATCGTGTTTGCTATTCTTCTGTCACATGAAATCTTTTTTAGTTAGTCAATCTTTTCGTCTGTTTTAAAGCAGCCCAGCTGTTGGGGAACGTAGTAATTTCAAAAATTTCCTACGCACACGCAAGATCATGATGATGCATAGCAACGAGAGGGGAGAGTGTTGTCTACGTACCCTCGTAGACCGGAAGCGGAAGCGTTAGCACAACGCGGTTGATGTAGTCGTACGTCTTCACGGCCCGACCGATCAAGTAACGAAACTACGGCACCTCCGAGTTCTAGCACACGTTCAGCTCGATGACGATCCCCGGACTCCGATCCAGCAAAGTGTCGGGGAAGAGTTCCGTCAGCACGACGGCGTGGTGACGATCTTGACGTTCTACCATCGCAGGGCTTCGCCTAAGCACTGCTACAATATTATCGAGGATTATGGTGGAGGGGGGCACCGCACACGGCTAAGAGAACGATCACGAAGATCAACTTGTATGTCTTTGGGTGCCCCCTGCCCCCGTATATAAAGGAGCAAGGGGGGAGGAGGCCGGCCCTAGGAGGGGCGCGCCAGGGGAGTAGGATTCCTACTCCTAGTTGGAGTAGGTTTCCTCCTTTCCTAGTCCAACTAGGAGAAGGGGGGGAAAGGGGGAAGGAAGGGATAGAGGGGCCGCGCCCCAAACCCCTTGTCCAATTCGGACTGGGCTTGGGAGGGGCGTGCGCCACCTCCTGGTCCTTCCCACTAAGGCCCATTAAGGCCCATTGCTTCTTCCTCCTATTCCGGTAACTCCCCGGTACCTCCGAAAATACCCGAATCACTCGGAACCTTTTCGATGTCTGAATATAGTCGTCCAATATATCGATCTTTACGTCTCGACCATTTCGAGACTCCTTCGGTACATCAAAACATATAAACTCATGATGAAACTGTCATCAAAACCTTAAGCGTGCGGACCCTACGGGTTCGAGAACAATGTAGACATGACCGAGACACGTCTCCGGTCAATAACCAATAGCGGAACCTGGATGCTCATATTGGCTCCCACATATTCTACGAAGATCTTTATCGGTCAGACCGCATAACAATATACGTTGTTCCCTTTGTCATCGGTATGTTACTTGCCCGAGATTCGATCGTCGGTATCTCAATACCTAGTTCAATCTCGTTACCGGCAAGTCTCTTTACTCATTCTGTAATACATCATCTCACAACTAACTCATTAGTTGCAATGCTTACAAGGCTTATGTGATGTGCATTACCGAGAGGGCCCAGAGATACCTCTCCGACAATCGGAGTGACAAATCCTAATCTCGAAATACGCCAATCCAACATATACCTTTGGAGACACCTGTAGAGCTCCTTTATAATCACCCAGTTATGTTGTGAAGTTTGATAGCACACAAAGTGTTCCTCCGGTAAACGGGAGTTGCATAATCTCATAGTTATAGGAACATGTATAAGTCATGAAGAAAGCAATAGCAACATACTAAACGATCAAGTGCTAAGCTAACGGAATGGGTCAAGTCAATCACATCATTCTCCTAATGATGTGATCCCGTTAATCAAATAACAACTCATGTCTATGGTTAGGAAACATAACCATCTTTGATCAACAAGCTAGTCAAGTAGAGGCATACTAGTGACACTGTTTGTCTATGTATTCACACATGTATTATGTTTCCGGTTAATACAATTCTAGCATGAATAATAAACATTTATCATGATATAAGGAAATAAATAATAACTTTATTATTGCCTCTAGGGCATATTTCCTTCAGTCTCCCACTTGCACTAGAGTCAATAATCTAGTTCACATTGCCATGTGATTTAACACCAATAGTTCACATCATTATGTGACCAACACTCAAAGGGTTTGCTAGAGTCAATAATCTAGTTCACATCGCTATGTGATTAACACCCAAAGAGTACTAAGGTGTGATCATGTTTTGCCTGTGAGAGAAGTTTGGTCAACGGGTCTGCCATATTTAGATCCGTAAGTATTTTGCAAATTTCTATGTCAACAATGCTCTGCACGGAGCTACTCTAGCTAATTGCTCCCACTTTCAATATGCATCAAGATGAAGATTTAGAGTCATCCGGATCAGTGCCAAAACTTGTATCGACGTAACCTTTTACGACGAACCTTTTGTCACCTCCATAATCGAGAAACATATCCTTATTCCACTAAGGATAATTTTGACCGCTGTCCAGTGATCTACTCCTAGATCACTATTGTACTCCCTTGCCAAAAACAGTGTAGGGTATAAATAGGTCTAGTACACAACATGGCATACTTTATAGAACCTATGGCCAAGGCATAGGAAATGACTTTCATTCTCTTTCTATCTTCTGCCGGGGTCAGGCTTTGAGTCTTACTCAATTTCACACCTTGTAACACAGGCAAGAACTCTTGCTTTGATTGTTCCATTTTGAACTACTTCAAAATCTTGTCAAGATATGTACTCATTGAAAAACTTATCAAGCGTCTTGATCTATCTCTATAGAGCTTGATGCTCAATATGTAAGCAGCTTCACCGAGGTCTTTCTTTGAAAAACTCCTTTCAAACACTCCTTTATGCTTTGCAGAATAATTCTACATTATCTCCGATCAACAATATGTCATTCACATATACTTATCAGAAATGATGTAGTGCTCCCACTCACTTTCTTGTAAATACAGACTTCACCGCAAGTCTGTATAAAACTATATGCTTTGATCAACTTATCAAAGCGTATATTCCAACTCCGAGATGCTTGCACCAGTCCATAGATGGATCGCTGGAGCTTGCATATTTTGTTAGCACCTTTAGGATTGACAAAACCTTCTGGTTGCATCATATACATCATTTCTTTAATAAATCCATTAAGGAATACAGTTTTGTTTATCCATTTGCCAGATTTCATAAAATGCGGCAATTGCTAACATGATTCAGAAAGACTTTAAGCATCGATACGAGTGAGAAAATCTCATCGTAGTCAATACCTTTGAACTTTGTCAAAAACCTTTTTTCGACAAGTCTAGTTTTGTAGATAGTAACACTACTATCAGCGTCCGTCTTCCTCTTGAAAATCCATTTATTTTCTATGGCTTGCCGATCATCGGGCAAATCCATCAAAGTCCATACTTTGTTCTCATACATGGATCATATCTCAGATTTCATGGCCTCAAACCATTTCGCGGAATCTGGGCTCATCATCGCTTCCTCATAGTTCGCAAGTTCGTCATGGTCTAGTAACATGACTTCCAGAACAGGATTACCGTACCACTGTGGTGCGGATCTCACTCTGGTTTACCTACGAGATTTGGTAGTAACTTGATCTGAAGTTGCATGATCATCATCATTAGCTTCCTCACTAATTGGTGTAGTAGTCACAAGAACAGATTTATGTGATGAACTACTTTCCAATAAGGGAGAAGGTACAATTACCTTATCAAGTTTTCTACTTTCCTCCCACTCACTTCTTTCGAGAGAAACTCCTTCTCTAGAAAGGATCCATTCTTAGCAATGAATGTCTTGCCTTCGGATCTATGATAGAAGGTGTACCCAACAGTCTCCTTTGGGTATCCTATGAAGACATATTTTTCTGATTTGGGTTTGAGCTTATCAGGATGAAACTTTTTCACATAAGCATCACAACCCAAAACTTTAAGAAACGACAACTTTGGTTTCTTGCCAAACCATAGTTCAGATTGTGTCGTCTCAGCGGATTTAGATGGTGCCCTTTTTAACGTGAATGCAACTGTCTCTAATGCATAACCCCAAAATGATAGTGGTAGATCGGTAAGAGACATCATAGATTGCACTATATCCAATAAAGTACGGTTATGACGATCGGACACACCATTATGCTGTGGTGTTCCAGGTGGCATGAGTTTGTGAAACTATTCCACATTGTTTTAATTGAAGACCAAACTCGTAACTCAAATATTTGTCTCCGCGATCAGATCGTAGAAACCTTATTTTCTTGTCACGATGATTTTCCACTTCACCCTGAAATTATTTGAACTTTTCAAATGTTTCAGACTTATGTTTCATCAAGTAGATATACCCATATCTGCTCAAATCATCTGTGAAGGTCAGAAAATAACGATACCTGCCGCGAGCTTCAACATTTATCGGACCACATACATCTGTATGTATGATCTCCAACAAATCTTTTGCTCTCTCCATAGTACCAGAGAACGGCGTTTTAGTCATCTTGCCCATGAGGCACGGCTCGCAAGTACCAAGTGATTCATAATCAAGTGGTTCCAAAAGTCCATCAGTATGGAGTTTCTTCATGCACTTTACACCGATATGACCTAAACGGCAGTGCCACAAATAAGTTGCACTATCATTATTAACTTTGCATCTTTTGGCTTCAATATTATGAATATGTGTAACACTACGATCGAGATCCAACGAACTATTTTCATTGGGTGTATGACCATAGAAGGTTTTATTCATGTAAACAGAACAACAATTTATTCTCTTGCTTAAATGAATAACCGTATTGCAATAAACATGATCAAATAATATTCATGCTCAACGCAAACACCAAATAACACTTATTTAGGTTCAACACTAATCCCGAAAGTATAGGGAGTGTGCGATGATGATCATATAAATCTTGGAAATACTTCCAACACACATCGTCACCTCACCCTTTACTAGTTTCTGTTTATTCTGCAACTCCCGTTTTGAGTTACTACTCTTAGCAACTGAACCAGTATCAAATACCGAGGGGTTGCTATAAACACTAGTAAATTACACATCAAAAACATGTATATCCAATATACCTTTGTTTACCTTGCCATCCTTCTTATCCGTCAAATACTTGGGGCAGTTCCACTTCCAGTGACTAGTCCCTTTGTAGTAGAAGCACTTAGTCTCAGGCTTAGGATCAGACTTGGGCTTCTTCACTTGAGCAGCAACTTGCTTGCCGTTCTTCTTGAAGTTCCCCTTCTTCCCTTTGCCCTTTTCTTGAAACTAGTGGTCTTGTCAACCATCAATACTTGATGTTTTTCTTGATTTCTACCTTCGTTGATTTCAGCATCACGAAGAGCTTGGGAGTTGTTTCCGTTATCCCTTGCATATTATAGTTCATCACGAAGTTCTACTAACTTGGTGATGGTGACTAGAGAATTCTGTCAATCACTATCTTATCTGAAAGATTAACTCCCACTTGATTCAAGCGATTGTAGTACCCAGACAATCTGAGCACATGCTCACTAGTTGAGCGATTCTCCTCCAACTTTTAGCTATAGAACTTGTTGGAGACTTCATATCTCTCAACTCGGGTATTTGCTTGAAATATTAACTTCAACTCCTGGAACATCTCATATGTTTCATGACGTTCAAAAACGTCTTTGAAGTCCCTATTCCAAGTCGTTAAGCATGGTGCACTAAACTATCAAGTAGTCATCATATTGAGCTAGCCAAACGTTCATAACATCTGCATCTGCTCCTGCAATAGGTCTGTCACCTAGCGGTGCATCCAGGACATAATTCTTCTGTGCTGCAATGAGGATAAACCTCAGATCACGGATCCAATCCGCATCATTGCTACTAAAATCTTTCAACACAATTTTCTCTAGGAACATATCAAAATAAACATATGAAAGCAACAACGTGAGCTATTGATCTACAACATAGATATGCTAATACTACCAGGACTAAGTTCATGATAAATTAAAGTTCAATTAATCATATTACTTAAGAACACCCACTTAGATAGACATCCCTCTAATCCTCTAAGTGATCACGTGATCCAAATCAACTAAACCATGTCCGATCATCACGTGAGATGGAGTAGTTTTCAATGGTGAACATCACTATGTTGATCATATCTACCATATGATCCACGCTCGACCTTTCGGTCTCCGTGTCCCGAGGCCATATCTGTATATGCTTGGCTCGTCAAGTATAACCTGAGTATTCCCCGTGTGCAACTGTTTTGCACCCGTTGTATTTGAATGTAGAGCCTATCACACCCGATCATCACGTGGTGTCTCAGCATGAATCACTTTCGCAACGGTGCATACTCAGGGAGAACACTTCTTGATAATTAGTGAGAGATCATCTTAAATTGCTACCGTCAATCAAAGCAAGATAAGATGCATAAAAGATAAACATCATATGCAATCAAAATATGTGACATGATATGGCCATGATCATCTTGCGCCTTTGATCTCCATCTCCAAAGTACTGTCATGATCTCTATCGTCACCGGCATGACACCATGATCTCCATCATCTTGATCTATATCAATGTGTCGTTACATGGTCGTCTCGCCAACAATTGCTCTTGCAACTATTGCTATCGCATAGCGATAAAGTAAAGCAATTATTTGGCGCTTGCATCTTATGCAATAGAGAAACAACCATAAGGATTTTTCCAGTTGTCGATAACTTCAACAAAACATGATCATCTCATACAACAACTTATATCTCATCACGTCTTGGCCATATCACATCACAACATGCCCTGCAAAAACAAGTTTGACGTCCTCTACTTTGTTGTTGCAAGTTTTACGTGGCTGCTACGGGCTTAGCAAGAACCAATCTTACCTACGCATCAAAACCACAACGATAGTTTGTCAAGTTGGTGCTGTTTTAACCTTCGCAAGGACCGGGCGTAGCCAAACTCGGTCCAACTAAAGTTGGAGAAACTGACACCCGCCAGCCACCTGTGTGCAAAGCACGTCGGTAGAACCAGTCTCGCGTAAGCGTACGCGTAATGTCGGTCCGGGCCGCTTCATCCAACAATACCGCCGAACCAAAGTATGATATGCTGGTAAGCAGTATGACTTATATCGCCCACAACTCACTTGTGTTTTACTCGTGCATATAACATCAACACATAAAACCTAGGCTCGGATGCCACTGTTGGGGAACATAGTAATTTCAAAAATTTCCTAGGCACAAGCAAGATCATGGTGATGCCTAGCAACGAGAGGGGAGAGTGTTGTCTACGTACCCTCGTAGACCGGAAGCGAAAGCGTTAGCACAACGTGGTTGATGTAGTCGTACGTCTTCACGGCCCGACCGATCAAGCACGGAAACTACGGCACCTCCGAGTTCTAGCATACGTTCAGCTCGATGACGATCCCCGAACTCCGATCCAGCAAAGTGTCAGGGGAGAGTTCCGTCAGCACGACGGCGTGGTGACGATCTTGATGTTCTACCGTCGCAGGGCTTCGCCTAAGCACTGCTACAATATTATCGAGGATTATGGTGGAGGGGGGCACCGCACACGGCTAAGAGAACGATCACGAAGATCAACTTGTGTGTCTTTGGGTGCCCCCGTCCCCGTATATAAAGGAGCAAGGGGGAGGAGGCCGGCCCTAGGAGGGGCGCGCCAGGGGAGTAGGATTCCTACTCCTAGTTAGAGTAGGTTTCCTCCTTTCCTAGTCCAACTAGGAGAAGGGGGGGAAAGGGGGAAAGAGGGGAAGGAAGGGATAGAGGGGCCGCGCCCCAAACCCCTTGTCCAATTCGGACTGGGCTTGGGAGGGGCGTGCGCCACCTCCTGGTCCTTCCCACTAAGGCCCATTAAGGCCCATTGCTTCTTCCTCCTATTCCCGTAACTCCCCGGTACCTCCGAAAATACCCGAATCACTCGGAACCTTTCCGATGTCTGAATATAGTCGTCCAATATATCGATCTTTACGTCTCGACCATTTCGAGACTCCTTCGGTACATCAAAACATATAAACTCATGATGAAACTGTCATCGAAACCTTAAGCGTGCGGACCCTACGGGTTCGAGAACAATGTAGACATGACCGAGACACGTCTCCGGTCAATAACCAATAGCGGAACCTGGATGCTCATATTGGCTCCCACATATTCTACGAAGATCTTTATCGGTCAGACCGCATAACAATATACGTTGTTCCCTTTGTCATCGGTATGTTACTTGCCCGAGATTCGATCGTCGGTATCTCAATACCTAGTTCAATCTCGTTACCGGCAAGTCTCTTTACTCATTCTGTAATACATCATCTCACAACTAACTCATTAGTTGCAATGCTTACAAGGCTTATGTGATGTGCATTACCGAGAGGGCCCAGAGATACCTCTCCGACAATCGGAGTGACAAAAAATTCTAATCTCGAAATACGCCAATCCAACATATACCTTTGGAGACACCTGTAGAGCTCCTTTATAATCACCCAGTTACGTTGTGAAGTTTGATAGCACACAAAGTGTTCCTCCGGTAAACGGGAGTTGCATAATCTCATAGTTATAGGAACATGTATAAGTCATGAAGAAAGCAATAGCAACATACTAAACGATTGAGTGCTAAGATAACGGAATGGGTCAAGTCAATCACATCATTCTCCTAATGATGTGATCCCGTTAATCAAATAACAACTCATGTCTATGGTTAGGAAACATAACCATCTTTGATCAACAAGCTAGTCAAGTAGAGGCATACTAGTGACACTCTGTTTGTCTATGTATTCACACATGTATTATGTTTCCGGTTGATACAATTCTAGCATGAATAATAAACATTTATCATCATATAAGGAAATAAATAATAACTTTATTATTGCCTCTAAGGTATATTTCCTTCACCAGCTACATAGGATTGTATCATATGTGTGATTCAAGTATACATAAAAATGACCGATCTCTCGCTGACCTACGCCTGAAAGAACTAGCGGCCCTATGCATGTTTGCTACAGCTGGATGATGAAAGCATCTCTTTCTTTTTCAATTTTTTTTGCGAGGAGATGAAAGCATCTCTGCTAGTACGTAGGAACACACATGCAAATATAAAAATCAACTAGTGATAAAGCAGCTACAGCTGGGTGATGAAGTAAGCAGCTACTAGTACGTGTACTGCTAAGAAGCTGGGTGATGAAAGATATGGAGCAAATCGACAAACAGAATTTTTAGATCAGTCGACTGACCAAAATAGAAAAATCATTCAACCTGCATGTAGGCTGTCCCTATTACGTATGTAATGAACTGAAATGAAAGGCATATATATGTAAAAAAATCATACAGTTCATCTTTGGTCAGTGGGTAACCATTGGAAAATGTCATGAACAAAGTTCTCTCATCAGGTGGAACATCAGATAGTTGTTGCATGATCTGCAAAGAAATATATTATTATTTTCTCTTCAAGCTAGGAACTGCACTAAGTATTGGGAAGAAAGCTATAAAGTCTTATTGGAAAATAAACAAATGAACATGCAAAGAATGATCAGTGATGATGGCTTTCTTACCGCATCGTTATGGTTTTCTCTTAAGCTCCACTTATCCAGCAATGCTGCCAAACGGGAGGTTGATTGATAATCATGGCGGAACATATGACTTGTTTGAGCATGCATATTTCTTGAACTTGAGCCTTCTCCATGATGCATTTGACTTGTTTGAACATGGATATTTCTAGAACTTGTGCCTTCTCCGGGATGCTTTGGAGTGTTAGCATACAAAGTCTTGATCTTGGTAAGAAGGTGATTATGCATAGATGACTTGGTGAATCAAAAAAAGTAGAAAATACTTCACAAACTATTAACAAATATTTCATTATTGCAGATTTGAACTACTCTCACCGAGCTTTTAGGAACATCAGATGATTGTTGCATGATCTGCAAAGTATTGGATGAAAGCTATCAAGTCTCATCAGAAAATAAAAGAATCAACATGCAAATAATTATTAGTGACATATAATCACGATGGATAGAATTTATGGCATTCTTACTGCATCATTATGCTTCTCTCTTAAGCTCAAGCTATCCAATGATGTCACCAAACGGGAAGTTGAATGATAATCGTGTACTTCGTCATTTATATGACTTGTTTGAACATGGATATTTCTAGAACTTGTGTCTTATCCATCATGATTTGGAGTGTTGACATACAAAGCTTTGATCTCTCCAAGGTGCAGCTGCTGCCTGGGGGTGCTGTCGTCCGAGCAGCGGGCCGCCGTCGTCATCATTGGGACCCGTCGCTGGCCTCCTCTAGGCGTCGTAGCTCCAGGACCGTTCCAAGGAGCCCCGACAAGCGCATCTCTCCTGTGGCAAAGCTGGCTTGGCGCATTAAGAGGGCGGCCACGGCATGCCTGGGCGGCCAATCCTCGGCGGTGGTCACCCCATCCTCGTCCGCAGCCGGGGCGCCTTGTTTCTCACCTCCGAGGACAACGTCTGCTGCTCCCACGGTGCCCCGGGTGCGTCTGCTGGCACGCACGGGTGGGCTGCGGGGTGGAGCTAGGTGCGCTGCGGCGCTGGAGGCCGCGGCATGCTCCCCTGTGACGCCTCTACACCAGGCTGCGCTGATGGTCCATTCCACAAGCTCTCCTACGCCGTTCCTGGCGGATGAACCTTCAGAGACGACGCCAATCCTCGCCACCCCGCTCACAACGCCGAGTGGTGCTGATGAAGCCCTACCCATGCCGCTGTTTGTGCCACGGGAGGCCCCCTTGCTCCCGACGCCGCAGTCCACCAAGAGGAGGCTGCCTGCTGCACGCCGTAAGACCCTGGAGCCGGGTTTTTCACTGAGCCGACGCAGTGCACGGCTGAAAGCAAAGAACAGAAGCACCCCGGTGGCCCAGATGGCCGAGAAGATCTTGTGTCACCGCATGGGGATTGTGCACGAAGGGAATCAAGTCACCGAGGAGGCCATCAGCAAGTTCGCTGAGCTGTTCCAGGGGCAACTGTCGCCCATTGCCATTGGAGCGCTTGGAGCGCTCTTTCGTCTTGACTGTGATCTCACAACAGCCGTGGAAGATGCACTATTGGAGCATGGTGGAGCAGATGGGCTAGACCATGAGGGGTTTGACCAGGTGGAAGGCACAGTCGTGGTTTCATCATTAGTCTGCTCATCTTCGTCGCTGTTAGCTGTTAGTGGAGTCCTTTGTTTTCCAATGTTAGTCTAGTTCATGTACTCGGCCGTAGGCATGGCTGATCTAAGTTGGATGGCTACTGTGTACCAGTGTTGGTGTAGGTGTTGGCAGCCTGCCGCTTGCCGCCGCTTCTTGTTCAATATCAGACCTCTTGAAATTACGTGGTTGCTTGCTCTTGCTCCTGTTGATGTCCAAGCACCTAAATAATAGAACACAACCTTTGTATCATTAGTTGGAATGTACGTGGGCTCAACTGCCCGGATCATAGAACTACCGTGCATGAGGCCGTCGCCGCCTCCCGCTGCAACCTGTTGTGTATTCAGGAGTCCAAGTTGGCTGCTTTGGACGCCGAAACTGCTTCTTATATCAGAGGCCACCGACTGAGAAGCTTCGCCACCTTGCCGTCCATGGGCACCAGAGGGGGAATCATCCTGCTCTGCAACAAGGACATCATTTGTGCCTCTGACATTTCCACGAGGGAATTCACTCTATCAGCCACAATCACAATTTTGGAATCCAATACCTCCTTCAAGTTGACCACGGTCTACGGTCCAACCAACAGCAGCAAAAAGGACGACTTCTTCGCGGAACTTCTCGCACAGAAGCCGGCGGCCGGCACCTTGTGGCTCGCAAATGGGGACTTCAATCAAATATATAGGGCCAGAGACAAGAACAAAAGGAATGCTAACATCTCGCGTATAAATCGTTTTCGGAACACCTTGCATGCCTGTGAGTTAAAGGAAATCCATCTAGAAAATCGAAAATTCACTTGGAGCAACGAAAGACTTGATCCTACCCTTTGCAAACTTGATAGCTTTTTCTGTAACTCTGACTGGGACGTCCAATTTGGTTCTCACGTCCTCTCTGCCATGGCGACATCCCTTTCTAACCACTGTCCACTAATCCTGGCTAGCGATCGCGGTCCCAAAAGGCCCCGGAAATTCAAGTTAGAGAACTTTTGGATCAAGCTACCGGGATTTGGTAGGGTCGTGGCTGACGAGTGGGCCAAGCCAACCATGCACACCGAACCTTGTCGTATACTAGCTGAGAAGCTGCGCCGCCTTGGCGTTGTGCTGAGACGTTGGAGCAATAGTTTCTTCTCCACTGCCAAGCTACAACTCACAATGGCCTTGGAGGTTATCCTCAGGTTGGACATGGCCATGGATTTGCGACCTCTGTCCTTGGAGGAGCGAGACTTGACGGCGAGGCTTAAGAGGAGAGTGAGTGGTTTTGCAGTTCTAGAAAGGGCAAGAAAGAGACAGGCCTCGAGGATAGCAAACCTGAAAGAGGGCGACGCCAACACAAGATTTTTTTCACATAAAAATAAATTCAAGAAGGAGAAAGAACTTCATCCATAGGCTCAAGATGGGGTCTGATTGGGCAAGCTTACACGAAGAGAAGGAGAAGGTGACCCATGAGCACTTCTCTGGCATGTTGCGAAAAAAGCCTCGGCCACAAAGAGATTTTAACTGGGATAGCATGCAGTTCAGCCATTGTGATCTATCTACCTTGGATGATCCCTTTAGTGAGAAGGAGGTGCTTGACGCCATTGGAGACATGCCTAAGGATAAGGCGCCGGGCCCGGATGGTTTCACTGGAGCCTTCTTCAAGACATGTTGTGAGGTCATCAAAGCGGACATCATGGCTGTGGTCAACAGCTTCTCCGACCTCCGATCAGAGCACTTCCATTGGGTGAACACCGCCAACATTGTGCTCATCCCTAAGAATGATGGCGCTGAGAGCATCACCGACTTTAGGCCTATCAGTCTTATTTATGCGGTGGTCAAGATTGTGGCAAAGATGATGGCAACCCGTTTAGCACCTTTTATGCACACTCTGATATCCCGGTCCCAGAGTGCCTTCATCAAATCCAGGAGCATCCATGACAACTTTATGTATGTGCGAAACTTTGCTCGGCGGATGCACCGGTTAAAGAAGCCTACCCTTCTCCTCAAGTTGGACATCAAGAAGGCTTTTGACTCCGTTAGATGGGATTACCTGCTGAGCCTTCTAGCCCACTGCGGGTTCCCGGCCCGGTTCAGAGACATGCTCTCCGCCCTGCTCCGTTCGTCATCATCCCGAGTGCTTCTTAATGGGTTTTCGGGCGAGCCTATCTGGCATGGCGTGGGCCTCCGGCGGGGAGATCCGCTCTCTCCTCTGCTATTTATCCTGGCGATTGATCCTATTCAGAGCATCTTGGAGACCTCCACTAGACAGGGTAAGCTTCACCGCATTGGAGGCAGGGCCACGTGCATGCGTTCCTCCTTATATGCCGACGCCGCCGCAATTTTCGTGGCGCCTTTCAAGGAGGACATTCAGCAGCTAACCTCGATACTGGCGGAGTTCGGCGACGTCACGGGCCTAGTCACAAACCTTGAGAAGAGCTCTGTCACACCTATTAGCTGCAAGGGGATAGACCTTGATGACATTCTTGAGTACCTTCCAGCGACTCGTGCAAACTTCCCCATGCGCTACCTTGGCCTACCTCTGATAGTTCACCGGCTAAAGAAAATTGATCTACAATACCTAGTGGATAAAGCCGCGGGGAAGCTGGTACCCTGGTTGGGCCGTTTCATTACTGTGGCTGGGCGCACCGAGCTGGTCAAATCGGTGAGCACCGCCCAGGCAACCTTCCATGCTACGGCAATTAGGCTTCCGGAGAGCACATTGTGTGCCCTCAACAAGATTGAGAGGGCATTCCTTTGGGCTGGAGCGGACAAGGTCTCCGGTGGGTGGTGCAAGGTTAATTGGAAGACAGTTTGCAGACCAAAGAGGCTAGGCGGATTGGGTGTTCTAGACCTTCACATGTATGCGAGAGCTTTGCGACTGAGATGGCTGTGGTATGAATGGAAGGAGCCTAGTAGAGCATGGGTGGGCATGGGAAACCCATGTGATTCCATAGACAGAGAGCTTTTCGAAGCTGCTATGACTATCACCATGGGAGACGGGCGAACGACGCGCTTGTGGCACTCCCCATGGCTCAAGGGAAAAAAACCCCAAGGATGTTGCGCCCACCGTCTTTGCGATATCTTCAAATAGGAGCAAGTCCGTGCAAGAGGCCATGCTAGATCACAGATGGATACAATGGATTAACATGGAGGCTGGACTATCGGTCCAGCATATTCGAGAATTTTGCCAACTCTGGGAGAAGATAAGTAGGGTACACCTTCAGGTTGATCGGCCTGATGACATCAAATGGAACCTCACGGCAAATGGCAAATACTCATCCGCCTCGGCTTACAAGGCGCAGTTTGCCGGAGCAGTGGCAACCAACATGACAAAGGTGGTTTGGGGGAACTGGGCGCCTCCAAAGTGTAAGTTCTTTGCGTGGCTTGTTATCAAGGATAGAGTGTGGACGGCTGACCGTTTGCAGCGACGAGGATGGCCGAATTGCAATTTATGCCAACTATGCAAGAGGGAGCCTGAGACGGCGGCACATTTACTGTTCAAGTGCAGATACTCCACCCGCATATGGAACGCGGTGAGATGCTAGCTGGATGCGCCTGAGCTGGACACTATCGCTTGGGCAGGGATCCCAACGGTCTAGGAGTGGTGGGCTACGACTGTGCTCGAGCATGGGCACCGGAGAAAGGCCCTATCCTCACTTATATCGCTTGTGTCCTGGCAGGTTTGGAAAGAGAGAAATGCGAGGGTGTTCCAGAAGAAATCTTGTATGCCAACAACCGTGTTCGCGGGCATCAAAGTAGAGACCCAAAATTGGGTCTTGGCCGGGGCTAAACACTTGGGATCATTGATGCCGCGAGAGTAGCTCTATTTTCTTTCATTTGTGGAGGAGTAATGACCCTCTTGCGACCTGGTTACTCTCTTCTTCTTTATTAATAAGATGAGGCAAAGCTTTTGCCTCCGTTAAAAAAAAAACAAAACTTTGATCTTGCTGAGAAGGTGCTCCTGCATAGATGACTTGGTAAATCAGAAAAAGGCAGAAAATACTTCACAAACTCTAACAGATCTTACTACTCCGCATGAGCAGTTAACTATCTTATTAAAACCAACAATCAAAAACTAAAATACTACTGATGTTTGTTGGAATTAACCACGCTGTTGTAGTCCGGCTAGGACAAGAATCAATCACCGTATAGGATTAGGAGAGTATATATAGCTAGCTATGGCTGCATTATATATACCTATAACCTACCCCTGTAACACAAGATCAAAGCAATAAACTACAAGAGTGACACGCTCGTCGTGTGCGTGTGTCCCGGCGAGATCAATCGATCTACACCTAGCATCAGCGTACAGGGACCAAGGCCAACAATTTCATTATTTATAGGTATAGATCAGTCATCTACATGGATGATAAGGTAAATCACAAAAAGGTAAAACCTTCAACTAGTAACAGATCCAATCCTCGGTAAATAATTTTTTTTTCTAGAATATCGGTAACTAAATAATAACCCTAGCTAGTCTTACCGAGCCTACAGGAACCCGATCAGTCATGGACTGTCCATAGGCAACATGGCGCAGATATGTCCTCTGATTATGGATAAAATCCATCTCTATTCTTTCTCAAAGATCTTCCAAGGCCTCGTAACAGATAGCATTGAGGTAGAAAGAAATTCCTTCAACAGCTTCCTTCTTAAAGTCACTTCTTGGTATAGATCTGCTCGCTAAATCATCAAATCCAAAATGGAGAAGTTCCAGAAAACGTTTTGCAGAAGAAACAAGGGCACAAAAATGGTTGTCACCAAAAGAGTATATGCGCCGAAGAAAATCAACTTGGCCATTCCCTTGGAGCCACAACCAAAAGGCAATTATCTCCATGGAAAGGGAAGACTCAACTTGAAGACCAAAGACCAAACGGAAGAACAACTTTCGAAGAAGCATATAGTAAGAATTTGAAGCATTCACTAGATCGGGTGCCATGGAAGGTGTGGAAGGCATACAGCAGGATGAGTTGCTTCTTCTTTTTTTAGGGGAGGATAGAAGAGTAGCTAGTTTTGAATCAATAGATTCATATGAGGAAGTGTTGGAAATATGAGCAAATTACTACGAGATTTAATCCGAATAAACAAAAGATAAATCATGACCACAACAGTAGAGATTAAACTAATCATGCGAACTAGCATAGCAGATGAACATATCACATCTAGGGCACATACTAGAAGCATGAATTCTACCACGATCTCGAACAGGAAGGGTAGAATCACATACGGTGCAGCGGGTGCAGCACCGCCGGCGTTGACGTTGTCGCCCATGTCGTCGAGGACGAGGTTGCCGAGGTCGGGGAAGAAGTCGTCGCTGCCAGCAGTCGCGCGAGTGCGCTCCCCAAAAATCTGATCGCCCCTCTCCCGTACAGGATCACGAGTGGCGGGGTTCCGGAGGCTTCCTGTCCCTTCTCGCGGTGCACGCCGGAAGGAGGGATGGAGAAGACTTGCTTGGCGGCGCAATGATCTGGAACGGTGGTGAGAAACCATACGAAGCGGCCGCGGCTAGGTTAGACATCTGCCTGACTATATAGTGAGGGCCGGGTAGGTCGTGGGAGTAAACCCCACGTCCGAGTCGTCACGATCCAAAAGAATCAGAAACGGTTCAGTAATTAACGCGTCCGTTAATTATTAATTAATGACTCATTAATTTTCCCATGCAGCAAAAATATAGACAACGTGCATAGCTCTGTCCTCGGCTCGGCTCAATCACGAAACCCGCAGCGCGTCGTGACGAGGCGTGGCGTGGCGAGGCGAGCGAGGAGGAGGAGCGCGCGTGTAGGTCTCCTCTTCTCATGCTCATACAAGTGGTAGAAGAGCTCACCTTATAAATAGGTGCAACTCTCTCTCTCTCAACTTCCGGGGTGGGACTAAACTTTAGCCTCACTCACTACACTCACATGTGTGCATGAATAGGCCAAGAGAATTTCAGAATTTTAGTTGGGCTTTGGGCCAAAGGCCTACTAGCAAAATTCCAACAATCCCCCACAAAGTCTCATTGGCACATCTCATCATTTAGTTCCAAAACATTGTTTTATATATCGGTGCTTAGTGGAGACTGTGAAGTTGAACTTCCACTTAGAAATTTATGCTACACTAGATCACAACTTGAATAGTGGACTATGCCTTGAACTACAAGTTTTCTGTGAAACTAGTTTCACACAAATTCTTGACCGATACTGGGCTGCCGCAAGGCTTCCCCGCGGGTGGAGCGTATACGTCATACTCTAGGGCCTTTCATGAATTTACTAGAGAACACCCAATTCAAACAGACTGCGACGTTAACAGTCAAATTCATATAGGTGTGTTCCTCAGAAGATGTTCTGCAGGACAACATCTCTGCTTACCCGAATAAGCCACTTGGAACACATTAAGATAAGTATCAACCTGCCATGCAGATTAGGAGAGTATTGCATCTTCACGGAATGGGATAATTAATATAGAGATACTCTCCTCCCAGCTGACCAACAGCTTGTCTCCCACTTCTACTTCACGGGATCTCCGATCACATAGTGGGTTACCACTATGGACAACTCATGCGGTGGGTCTCAAACCCATCTCCATCGATGCATTATCTATCACATTACGTGATAGACCCTTTGTGACTTTTGGATATAATCCAACGTAATAACTCCGGAGTTCCTCAGTTTTCTGACAGATTTTAGTCTCCTCTTCACATGCCTTGAGGACTTCATATTGTCCTTAGAACTGTTTATCTTGACGATCACAGTTTGATTATCACAGTTCATCAGGATAGGGGGTATTGGTTTTTCAACCATAGGTAAGTCCATCAAGAGTTCACGAAGCCACTCTGCTTCAATAGTGGCAGTGTCTAATGCTGTGAGTTCTGCTTCCATAGTTGACCTCGTTAAGATGGTCTGCTTGCAAGACTTCCAGGAAACAGCGCCACCACCAAGTGTAAAAACATAACCACTTGTGGCCTTAATCTCATCAGCATCAAATATCCAGTTTGAGTCACTATAACCCTCTAGTACCCTTGGATACCCGGTGTAGTGAATCCCATAGCTCGCGGTGCCTTTCAAATAGCGCATAACTCTCTCAAGCGCATGCCAAATATCATCTCCCGGTTTTGACACAAACCGACTCAGGTTGCTCACAGCAAAAGAGATGTCAGGCCTCGTGGCACTCGCCAAATACATAAGCGAGCCAATAATCTGAGAATACCTCAGTTGATCTCTAGCAATCCATCGATTCTTTCGAAGCAACACACTAGCATCATATGGAGTTGGAGAAGGCGTGCAGTCGCTATACCCAAAACGATTCAAGACCTTTTCCACATAATGAGACTGAAGCAGTGTGATCCCACCATTCTCATCTCTCAACAGCTTGATGTTTAAGATAACATCAGCTACTCCTAGATCCTTCATCTCAAAATAGCGAGATAAGAAATCCTTAACCTCCTTGATTAAATCAAGTTTGGTTCCAAAGATCAATATGTCGTCGACATACAGACAAAGAATAACTCCTTCGCCCCCACCATAGTGATAGTACACGCACTTGTCACCATCGTTTACTACAAAGCCGGGAGAAGTTAATGTTCTTTCGAACTTCTCATGCGTGTCCTTAGGAGCTTGTTTAAGGCCATATAAAGACTTTAATAACTTTCACACCTTTCCTTCCTAACCAGGTACTACAAAACCATCTGGCTGATCCATGTAAATTTCCTCCTTCAACTCTCCATTGAGGAAAGCCGTCTTAACGTCCATTTGATGAACGAGAAGACCATGTGAGGCAGCCAGTGATAGTAGCACCCGAATTGTGGTTAGTCTAGCCACGGGTGAGTAAGTATCAAAGAAGTCTTCACCTTCTTTCTAGGTATAACCCTTGGCCACAAGCCGTGCCTTGTACTTTTCAATCGTACCATCAGGTCTAAGCTTCTTCTTGAACACCCACTTAGATCCTACAGGTTTGCACCCATAAGGACGGTCAGTGATCTCCCAGGTACCGTTAGCTAAGATGGAATCCATCTCGCTACATACAGCTTCCTTCCAGTAGTCAGCATCAGGAGATGCATAGGCTTCTGAAATAGTCTTGGGTGTGTCATCCACGAGGTACACAATGAAATCATCACCAAAAGACTTTGCAGTCCTCTGTCTCTTACTCCTCACAGGAGTTCCATTGTTACCCTCAACAGGATTCTCAACATGTTCCATCGCAATGGTGGGTTCAGGAATTACAGTGAATTCCTCACTAGATGGAGTAGGTATCTCCTGATTTGATGAACTCGACATATCCTTCATAGGAAATATGTCCTCAAAGAAAGTTGCATCATTTGATTCCATCATCATACCAACATGCATGTCGGATACCTCGGATTTTATTATCAAAAATCTATAGCCGATGCTATGAAAAGCATAGCCCAGAAGAACACAATCCACGGTTTTTGGTCCAAGCTTGTGCTTCTTGGGAATTGGTATATTGACTTTCGCCAAACAACCCCAAGTACGTAGGTAAGGGAGTTTCAACATTTTCCTTTCCCATTCCTCAAATGGAGTCATGGTCTTATGCCTTGTGGGAACTCGGTTTAGGACATGGCACGCAGTCATTAGCGCCTCCCCCCACCATTCCTTGGATAGACCCGAAGTGTCTAACATGGTGTTAACCATATCAGTTAGAGTTCGGTTCTTTCTTTCGGCTAACCCATTTGACTGGGGTGAGTAGGGAGGCGTCCTCTCATGGTTTATACCATGTTCCGCACAAAATAGATCAAATTCATTGGAAAAATACTCTCCACCACGATCGGACCTAAGCCATTTGATTTTTCGATCAAGTTGGTTCTCTGCCTCAGCTTTATAGTTTTTAAAGAAAGTCAAAGCCTCATCTTTTGATTTCAGAAGATACACATAACAATATCTAGTAGAGTCATCAATCAACGTCATGAAGTATCTCTTTCCACCTTTTGTCAACACGCCATTAATCTCACAAAGATCAGAATGTATAAGCTCTAGTGGCGCCAAGTCTCTTGCCTCTGCAGTCTTATGTGACTTGCGAGGTTGCTTAGCTTGCACACATACTTGGCACTTGGAGCCTTTGACAGTAGAGATTTTTGGAATTAAATTCATATTGGCTAAACGCGTCATGCAACCATAGTTAATATGACAGAGTCGTGAATGCCAAATATCAGACTCATTATTGTGGCAAACCTTATTAATAACTTTAGTGCAAATATCTGACAAAGATAGGCGGAACAAGCCTCCGCACTCATAGAATTTTCCAACAAATTGTCCACACTTAGAAATTACAACTTTATTGGATTCGAAAACCAACTTAAAACCATCTCGACATAAACGGGGACCGCTAACGAGATTTTTATTGATGGACGGCACATGATGAACGTTCTTCAGACGCACAGTCTTCCCCGAAGTAAACTTCAGATCGACCGTACCAACACCTCGAACTTTGGCATGTGACCCGTTCCCCATCAGCACGGGTGAAGTCCCTGTTGCCTGGTAAGAAGAAAACATGGAGGCATCAGCACAAACATGTAAATTGGCACCAGTGTCAATTAACCAATCAAGGGATTGAAATACTGAAAGGATGGTAGGAAAAATACCGTACCCTCATTCCTTCATATCAGTATCACGAATGACAACATTAGCGGACTTGCTGCTCTTCTCATGTTCGCGCTCCTCAAAGCGGTTAGGACACTTCAGAGCCCAGTGATTAGGATCACCGCAGACATGGCAAAGTCGCTTCCCCTTCTTATGAGAATTCTTCTTGAAGTTGGTAGAATGTGATGGCTTGTTCTTTGTATCAAACTTGCCTTTACCCTGAGTTTTTTTCTTATTGTTTTTGAACTTGTTGGGCTGGGAGTTCTTCTTCTGTACCATGTGGGCACTAGAACCTCCCTCAGCAACTCGAGCACGTGTGTCCTTTGCTCTCGCCTTCTCTTCAACATCAAGAGTACCAATGAGATCCGCAACGAAAAACTCCTGTTTCTTGTGTTTTAGGGAAGTAGCAAAATTGTTCCATGAAGGTGGAAGCTTGGCAATGATGCCTCCGGCAACACACACTTGAAGTACTCAAGTTCTTTTGCGAGCGACTGTATCTCATGAGCCTGCTGTACAACAGGGCGCTCATCAGTCATCTTGTAGTCATAGAATTGCTCCATGACGTACAACTCGCTGCCGGCGTCCGAGGCACGAAACTTGGCCTCGAGCGCAGCCCACATGTCCTTGCTGTTGTCAAACGACATATATGAATCCACATTGGAGTCATCAAGAACACTCAGAAGAGCGCCTTTAAAGAGGGTATCGATCTTCTCAAAAGCTTCCAGCTGTGCTGGATTAAGATCGCCCTCAGGCTTGCCCTAGGTGGCATCATAGCAGCCCATGGTCTGAAACCAGTAGACTGCTCTCGTGCGCCACCTCTTATATTGCGCCCCCTTAAAGGTAGGCGGCTTCAGATGCGCAGCAAAACCACTCGGAGTAAATTGCCTATAATCAGGTTTTTGGATTGTTGGAAATATGAGCAAATTACTACAAGATTTAATACGAATAAACAGAAGATAAATCATGACCACAGCAGCAGAGATTAAACTAATCATGCGAACTAGCATAACAGATGAACATATCACATCTAGGGCACATACTAGAAGCATGAATTGTACCACGATCTCGAACAGGAAGGGTAGAATCACATACGATGCAGCGGGTGCAGCACCGCCGGCGTTGACGTTGTCGCCCATGTCGTCGAGGACGAGGTTGCCGAGGTCGGGGAAGAAGTCGTCGTTCGTGAAGTCGTCGCTGCCAGCAGTTGCGCGAGTTGCCGAGGCGGGGTTCCGGAGGCTTGCTGTCCCTTCTCGCGGTGCACGCCGGAAGGAGGGATGGAGAAGACTTGCTTGGCGGCGCAATGATCTGGAACGGTGGTGAGAAACGATACAAAGCGGCCGTGGCTAGGGTAGACGTCTGCCTGACTATATAGTGCGGGCCGGGTAGGTCGTGGGAGTAAACCCCACGTCCGAGTCGTCACGATCCAAAAGAATCGGAAACGGTTCAGTAATTAACGCGTCCGTTAATTATTAATTAATGACTCATTAATTTTCCCATGCAGCCAAAATATAGACAACATGCATAGCTCTGTCCTCGGCTCGGCTCAATCCCACAACCCGCGACGCATCGTGACGAGGCGTGGCGTGGCGAGGCGAGCGAGGAGGAGGAGCGCGCGTATAGGTCCCCTCTTCTCATGCTCATACAAGTGGTAGAAGAGCTCACCTTATAAAGAGGTGCAACTCTCTCTCAACTTCCGGGGTGGGACTAAACTTTAGCCTCACTCACTCCACTTACATGTGTGCATGAATGGGCCAAGAGAATTTCAGAATTTTAGTTGGGCTTTGGGCCAAAGGCCTACTAGCAAAATTCCAACAATCCCCCACAAAGTCTCATTGGCACATCTCATCATTTAGTTCCAAAACATTGTTTTATATATCGGTGCTTAGTGGAGACTGTGAAGTTGAACTTCCACTTAGAAATTTATGCTACACTAGATCACAACTTGAATAGTGGACTATGCCTTGAACTACAAGTTTTCTGTGAAACTAGTTTCACATAAATTCTTGACTGATACTGGGCTGCTGCAAGGCTTCCCCGTGGGTGGAGCGTATACGTCATACTCCAGGGACTTTTATGAATTTATTAGAGAACACCCAATTCTCACAGACTGCGACGTTAACAGCCAAATTCATATAGGTGTGTTCCTCAGAAGATGTTCTGCAGGACAACATCTCTGCTTACCCGAATAAGCCACTTGGAACACATTAAGATAAGTATCAACCTGCCTTTCAGATCAGGAGAGTATTGCATCTTCACGGAATGGGATAATTAATATAGAGATACTCTCCTCCCAGCTGACCAACAGCTTGTCTCCCACTTCTACTTCACGGAATCTCCGATCACATAGAGTGGGTTACCACTATGGACAACTCATGCGGTAGACCCTTTGTGAAGGGACCTGCCAAGTTTTTCGACGTTTGGATATAATCCAACGTAATAACTCCGGAGTTCCTCAGTTTTCTGACAGATTTTAGTCTCCTCTTCACATGCCTTGAGGACTTCATATTGTCCTTAGAACTGTTTATCTTGACGATCACAGTTTGATTATCACAGTTCATCAGGATAGGGGGTATTGGTTTTTCAACCATAGGTAAGTCCATCAAGAGTTCACGAAGCTACTCTGCTTCAATAGTGGCAGTGTCTAATGCTGTGAGTTCTGCTTCCATAGTTGACCTCGTTAAGATGGTCTGCTTGCAAGACTTCCAGGAAACAGCGCCACCACCAAGTGTAAAAAATAACCACTTGTGGCCTTAATCTCATCAGCATCAGATATCCAGTTTGAGTCACTATAACCCTCCAGTACCCTTGGATACCCGGTGTAGTGAATCCCATAGCTCGCGGTGCCTTTCAAATAGCGCATAACTCTCTCAAGCGCATGCCAAATATCATCTCCCGGTTTTGACACAAACCGACTCAGCTTGCTCACAGCAAAAGAGATGTCAGGCCTCGTGGCACTCGCCAAATACATAAGCGAGCCAATAATCTGAGAATACCTCAGTTGATCTCTATCAATCCGTCGATTCTTTCGTAGCAACACACTAGCATCATATGGAGTTGGAGAAGGCGTGCAGTCGCTATACCCAAAACGACTCAAGACCTTTTCCACATAATGAGACTGAAGCAGTCTGATCCCACCATTCTCATCTCTCAACATCTTGATGTTTAAGATAACATCAGCTACTCCTAGATCCTTCATCTCAAAACAGCAAGATAAGAAATCCTTAACCTCCTTGATTAAATCAAGTTTGTTTCCAAAGATCAATATGTCGTCGACATACAGACAAAGAATAACTCCTTCGCCCCCACCATAGCGATAGTAGACGCACTTGTCACCATCGTTTACTACAAAGCCGGCAGCAGTTAATGTTCTTTCGAACTTCTCATGCCACTCCTTAGGAGCTTGTTTAAGGCCATATAAAGACTTTAATAACTTGCACACCTTTCCTTCCTGACCAGGTACTACAAAACCATCTGGCTGATCCATGTAAATTTCCTCCTTCAACTCTCCATTGAGGAAAGCCGTCTTAATGTCCATTTGATGAACGAGAAAACCATGTGAGGCAGCCAGTGATAGTAGCACCCGAATTGTGGTCAGTCTAGCCACGGGTGAGTAAGTATCAAAGAAGTCTTCACCTTGTTTCTGGGTATAACCCTTGGCCACAAGCCGTGCCTTGTACTTTTCAATCGTACCATCAGGTCTAAGCTTCTTCTTGAACACCCACTTAGATCCTACAGGTTTGCACCCATAAGGACGGTCAGTGATCTCACAGGTACCGTTAGCTAAGATGGAATCCATATTGCTACATACAGCTTCCTTCCAGTAGTCAGCATCAGGAGATGCATAGGCTTCTGAAATAGTCCTGGGTGTGTCATCCACGAGGTACACAATGAAATCATCACCAAAAGACTTTGCAGTCCTCTGTCACTTACTCCTCACAGGAGTTCCATTGTTACCCTCAACAGGATTCTCAACGTGTTCCATCGCAATGGTGGGTTCAGGAATTACAGTGAATTCCTCACTAGATGGAGTAGGTATCTCCTGATTTGATGAACTCGACATATCCTTCATAGGAAATATGTCCTCAAAGAAAGTTGCATCATTTGATTCCATAATCGTACCAACATGCATGTCGGATACCTCAGGTTTTATTATCAAAAATCTATAGCCGATGCTATGAAAAGCATAGCCCAGAAGAATACAATCCACGGTTTTTGGTCCAAGCTTGCGCTTCTTGGGAATTGGTATATTGACTTTCGCCAAACAACCCCGAGTACGTAGGTAAGGGAGTTTCAACATTTTCCTTTCCCATTCCTCAAATGGAGTCATGGTCTTATGCTTTGTGGGAACTCAGTTTAGGACATGACACGCAGTCATTAGCTCCTCCCCCCACCATTCCTTGGATAGACCCGAAGTGTCTAACATGGTGTTAACCATATCAGTTAGAGTTCGGTTCTTTCTTTCGGCTACCCCATTTGACTGGGGTGAGTAGGAAGGCGTCCTCTCATGGATTATACCATGTTCCGCACAAAACAGATCAAATTCATTGGAAAAATCCTCTCCACCATGATTGGACCTAAGCCGTTTGATTTTTCGATCAAGTTGGTTCTCTGCCTCAGCTTTATAGTTTTTAAAGAAAGTCAAAGCCTCATCTTTTGATTTCAGAAGATACACATAACAATATCTAGTGGAGTCATCAATCAACGTCATGAAGTATCTCTTTCCACCTTTTGTCAACACGTCATTCATCTCACAAAGATCAGAATGTATAAGCTCTAGTGGCGCCAAGTCTTTTGCCTCTGAAGTCTTATGTGACTTGCGAGGTTGCTTAGCTTGCACACATACTTGGCACTTGGAGCCTTTGACAGTAGAGATTTTCAGAATTAAATTCATATTGGCTAACCGCGTCATGCAACCAAAGTTAATATGACAGAGTCGTGAATGCCAAATATCAGACTCATTATTGTGGAAAACATTATTAATAACTTTAGTGCAAATATCTGACAAAGATAGGCGGAACAAGCCTCCGCACTCATAGCCTTTTCCAACAAATTGTCCACACTTAGAAATTACAACTTTATTGGATTCGAAAACCAACTTAAAACCATCTCGACATAAACGGGAACCGCTAACGAGATTTTTATTGATGGACGGCACATGATGAACGTTCTTCAGACGCACAGTCTTCCCCAACGTAAACTTCAGATCGACCATACCAACACCTCGAACGATGGCATGTGACCCGTTCCCCATCAGTACGGGTGAAGTCCCTGTTGCCTGGTAAGAAGAAAACATGGAGGCGTCAGCACAAACATGTACATTGGCACCGGTGTTAATTAACCAATCAGGGGATTGAAATACTGAAAGGATGGTAGGAGAAATACCGTACCCTCATTCCTTCATATCTGTATCACCGATGACAACATTAGCGGACTTGTCGCTTGAGGGAGTCCTGGATTGGGGGGTGTTTGGGTAGCCGGACTATACCTTCAGCCGGACTCCAGGACTATGAAGATACAAGATTGAAGACTTCGTCCCGTGTCCGGATGGGACTTTCCTTGGCGTGGAAGGCAAGCTTGGCGATGCGTATATTCAAGATCTCCTACCATTGTAACCGACTCTATGTAACCCTAACCCTATCCGGTGTCTATATAAACCGGAGGGTTGTAGTCCATAGGCAATCAACTCCATATACAACAATCATACTGTAGGCTAGCTTCTAGGGTTTAGCCTCCTTGATCTCGTGGTAGATCTACTCCTGTACTACCCATATCATCAATATTAATCAAGCAGGACGTAGGGTTTTACCTCCATCAAGAGGGCCCAAACCTGGGTAAAATATCGTGTTCCCTGCCTCCTGTTACCATCCGGCCTAGACGCACAATTCGGGACCCCCTACCCGAGATCCGCCGATTTTGACACCGACATTGGTGCTTTCATTGAGAGTTCCTCTGTGCCGTCACAATCAGGAAGGATGCCTCCTCCCGTCTTTAAAGGCGGCGCCGTTGCTAAGGGAGCCATGGCTGTCGGCCAAACCCTCCGGCTAGGTGGTTTCCTCATGACCGCCTGTTCGGCTGTTGCGCCGACGGTGACCTCTCGGGTCATCAAAAGCAACCTACACGTCAGCTCGGAGCTCGTCGAGCAGCTAGATCCAATGGAGCTCTCTTTCGTAAACAAGCTCTTGGATCGCATCGCCGCCCTCGGGGTCGCTACGGATTACGTCCAGGTTGGGCTTAAACTCAATCTAAGAGAAATTAACTCTCCCCAAGTCACCCACCACGTTGCCATGGTAGAGACGCAGTGCGGCGACCCTTCATCTATTTTAAGGACTAGCTACGTCCGAATTCCCGACCCCTCCAAGCCGGATACCCGCGGAGGGGGAGATGTAACTCAAGACCTGAGCTTAGGATTAGGCAATGGGCCAGATTCACTGGACAACATCCAAGAATCCGAACTTCAGAGTTCGGAAACTCTTCGGCCTCTGAATCTTGGATGGGGTGAGGTTTCAGATTCAACGACACCCACCCACCCGATCATAAGCGATCTCTCCCAAATTAGGCAGAGGCCCGAGGAAACAGTACATCATTACTGGGCCAGATTCCTCCTGGTTATGAACAGGATAAAGGATTGCCGCGAGGAAGACGCAATCTCAATTTTCTGCAGTAATTACACGGACAAGGGAATCCTTAACGCCGTAAGTCCTCGTGATATCACACGCTTCGCTGACTTGGCGTCCATAATACAAAAATACTGTGTGATGGAAAGCGCCTGGAAAACCGAAATAAAATTTTGGGATAATCCGGCCTTGAATAGTAATCCCGTCCGAACTAAGAGGGTGCATTATCACAGGACACCCGGGATAAACACCAAAAAGCCAAAACCCTCTACAGGGCATGGAACCGTACTGGAAAGATGGCTTGATGGACCTTGTAGAATTCATAGTATAGAGGACGCCAGACCAACTCGCAGCCTTAGAGCATGTTGGATACTCCGGCAGGTGCCAAAATCGGCGAGGACCTCTTAATTCCGGAGGCCGCAGAAAGCCAGCCCAAGGACACCAGTACTATTCTCACAGTCTTTGAGACTTTCGCATCAAACAATGTGCAAAAAAGAACACTCTGCAGCCTCGCCGAAGTCTATCAAGTTGCAACAATAAATCCATGGAGCGACACTGCCATTACCTTCAACGCAAGTGATGAACCTAGATTCCGAACAGCCCGAGCACCAGCCGCATTGGTCCTCAGTCCCATAGTGGACGGCTTTCGCCTCACCAAGGTGCTCATGGATGGAGGCAGCGGACTGAACCTCATTTATGAGGAAACCCTTCAAAAAATGGAAATAGACTGGAACCGCGTCGAGCGAAGCAGCACAACCTTTAGAGGAATAATCCCCAGTCGGGAAGCGCGCTGCACAGGAAAAATCACACTAGATGTGGTGTTCGGCACGCCAGATAATTACAGGTCCGAAGAAGTCATGTTTCAGGTGGCCCCATTCAAAAGCGGATATCACGCTTTACTAGGGCGGGAAGCATTCACAATCTTCCAAGCAATACCCCATTACGGGTACATGAAGATTAAGATGCCCGGGCCGAACGGAATTATCACTCTAGCTAGTGATCCGTACATAGCACTCCGCGCCGAAAACAAGACAGCCGCATTAGCCCTTGAGGCACTATCCGAAGCCTTAGCGGCCGAGGAACTGACTGCGCTGCGCTCCACGGTTAACAGGGATGATGTGATACTCGACAAGAGATCCAAATCCACATCCTTCAAGCCAGCTGACGAAATAGTCAAATTCCAGGTCCATCCAACGGACCCCAATAAAACAGCTTCCATCGGGGCACGACTGAACCCTGATGTAGATGCCGCACTGCGAGAGTTCCTACGAGAGAACTGGGACATTTTCGCCTGGCACCCTTCAGACATGCCAGGGATCCCACGCAGGCTGGCCGAACATAGCTTAAATATCCTAAAAGGATTCAAACCTGTCAAACAAGCCCTTCGGCGTTTTTCCGAACCCAAGAGACAGGCTATGGGAGAGGAGCTAGCCAAGCTATTGGAGGCCGGATTCATTAGAGACATAAAACATCCGGACTGGCTAGCAAACCTGGTGATGGTACCAAAGAAGGACAAATCCTGGCGCCTGTGTGTCGATTTTAAAGACCTTAACAAGGCTTGCCCAAAGGATCCCTTCCCCCTCCCCCGTATCGATCGAATTATGGATGCCACCGCAGGACACGACTCGTTGTGTCCTCGATGCATACTCCAGTTACCATCAAATCAGGATGGCAGAATCAGACCAAGCCACAACAGCATTCATCACACCATACGGCCCATTCTGCTTCAACACAATGCCCTTCGGGCTAAAAAACGCCGGCGCAACATATCAGCGCATGATCCAGACATGTCTGGCAAACCAGATCGGCAAAACAGTGGAGGCGTATGTGGATGATGTGGTCGTCAAATCAAGACATGTCGAATCCCTAGTAGACGACTTGAGGCTTGCATTCGATAACCTCCGAAAATATGACATCAAGCTCAACCCAGAAAAATGCGTCTTCGGCGTTCCAGCCGGAAAGCTCTTGGGCTTCATTGTATCCGGTAGAGGAATTGAAGCAAATCCAGCCAAGATCCGAGCTTTGTCACAATTGGATATCCCAAAGGACCTCAAACAAATACAAAAATTAACCGGATGCGTGGCAGCTTTAAGCCGCTTCATCTCCCGCTTGGGAGAAAAGGCACTACCCCTCTATCGCCTCCTTCGGTGCACCGAACACTTCGAGTGGATGGATGCCGCCACGGCCGGACTTGATGAAATAAAAGCCATATTGGCAATAAACCCAGTACTGGCCGCGACAAACACCGGCGAACCTATGTTATTGTACATTGCAGCAACACATCAAGTTGTCAGCGCAGTGCTTGTTGTCGAGCGGGAAACGGATGGACACAAATTCCCCCTTCAAAGGCCGGTCTACTACATATCCACTGTCCTCACTCCATGCAAATCACGGTACCCGCATTATCAAAAGATTGCATATGCGGTATTCATGGCATCCCGGAAGCTATGACACTACTTTCAAGAGTGTTCCATAACAATAGCCTCGGAAGTACCACTCAACGATATTATCAACAACCGCGATGCAACGGGCCAGATTGCAAAATGGGCCATCGAGCTTCTCCCGTTCAATATAACCTATAAGCCACGGCGAGCTATTAAATCGCAAGTTTTGGCCGACTTCGTCGCAGAATGGACGGAGGCCGAGCTCCCTAAAGAGTACAGCAGATATTCAAACTGGATTATGCATTTCGACGGCTCCAAAATGTTGGCCGGACTGGGGGCTGGCGTCGTCCTGACGTCCCCCACAGGAGACACAGTCCAATATGTGCTCCAGATCATGTACACGGATTCCAACAATGCAGCCGAATATGAGGCCCTCCTACATGGTCTCCGGATAGCAGTATCCATGGGTATCCAGCGCCTAGAGGTACGCGGCGATTCAAACCTCGCGATATCCAAAATAAATGGAGACTTTGATGCCAAAGACCCAAAAATGGCATCTTACCGCAATGTCGTCCTAAAAATGTCAGCTCGGTTCGAAGGGCTGGAGTTTCACCATATAGCCCGAGAAAACAATCAAGCAGCGGACGTCCTGGCATGCATCGGAGCAAAACGCGATGCAGTCCGCCCAACATCTTTTTGGAAAGATTGTTCAAGCCATCCGTAGCATGGGAGGGGGAACCCGCAAATAACAGCCCGGACCCAGCCGCACCACTCGACGCCGAACAATCTACCACAATTGGAGGCTCTGCCAATGAAATTACACCTTCAGCCCACGTAATAATGGCGGTTATCGCCCCGTGGACAGAACCATTCCTAGCCTACCTTACTAGGCAGGAACTCCCGGAGGACCAAAACGAGGCCCGTTGCATAGTGCGGCGATCTAAAGCCTATAGAGTCCATGAGGGAGAGCTTTATAAGAAAAGCACTACCGGAGTCCTTCAAAGGTGCATCTCCGAAGAGGAAGGGCGGAACCTTCTGGCTGAAATTCATGCCGGACTCGGTGGTCACCACCCCGCTGCTCGGTCCCTTGTTAGCAAGGCTTTCCGTACAGGCTTTTATTGGTCGACGGCCCGGGCAGACGCTCAGGACCTAGTCCAATGATGCGCTGGTTGCCAACTTTTTGCCAACCAAAGCCATATGCCACCCACCGCACTCCAAACTATACCCATCACTTGGCCTTTTGCGGTCTGGGGGGTTGACATGGTCGTACCTCTTAAAGGTGGGACTGATAGGAAAAAATACTTACTGGTCATGGTGGACAAATTCACCAAATGGATAGAAGCCAAGCCTGTTAAAACGGCCGAATCCGGACCTGTGATAGACTTCATATCCAGGGTTGTACACCGTTATGGCGTCCCCCACAGCATCATAACCGATAATGGTACAAACTTTACCGCCGACAAGGTAAAACTCTGGTGCAAAAACATGGGCATCAAGCTCGATTATGCTTCCGTCTATCACCCACAAACCAACGGCCAGGTCGAACGTGCAAATGGTCTTATCATGAGCGGCATTAAACCCAGACTGGTGCTGTCCCTCAAGGAATCTAACACGCACTGGGTAGAGGAGCTCGACTCCGTGCTATGGGGGCTGCGGACCACGCCAAATCGCACCACCGGATACACACCATTTTTTATGGTGTACGGCGCAGAGGCAGTTCTGCCCTGCGACATAATTCATGACTCACCTAGAGTGCGCATGTACGAAGAAAGAGAAGCCGAGCTCGATCGGCAGGACAACTTGGACGCCTTGGAGGAGGAGCGTGACGTGGCAAAAGCCCGTTCCGCATTTTATCAACAGCAGGCCCGAAGATATCAAAGCAGAGAAGTATGGGCCAAAAATTACAATGTTGTTTAACTAGTTCTACACCTGCCGGATAAGAAAAAGAACAAACTCAAGCCCAAGTGGGAAGGTCCATTCATAATCGACCAAGTCCTGACTGGTGGGGCGTACCGCCTGCGAGATGCATCGGATAACCGACTCGAGCCAAACCCGTGGAACACCACCCGTCTCCGAAGATTCTATGCCTAGCGCCAGACTTTGTGTTCGTCTCCTTCCTCTGTCCATTTTTTGCATTTTTCTGTCTTACATTTCTCTCCTTCCCCTCTTTTCTTTTATACCCCTTAAAGGCTCATCTAGTGACGCGCCACTCGCGCTCATTAAACCTGGGAGCTTCTTTAACAGAAGCTTATTTATACGGGCTTCACGCCCAACACATGCGTCAAACTTCCGCATGTACCTTTTTCTTCACCATTATATGCATCGATATGACTTAAGTTTTGGCCAAGCTGGGTTGCCTGGCTCCTGTGCTTACCCCTACGTTCCCGATTGTTCAGCTAGGCGGTAAAGGGAGCACCTCTGCGATTGTTACTGCCGGGTCAGCCGGATGTGTACCTCAGACTGAGTGAAGCCGAAAGCTAGCGTTCTTAAGGGAATATTCGGTCGGTGAAATAAAAGATGATCTTTTTACTCATTTTATGCGCCCCTAGATGCTTTTTTTTCTGCGTCTTTTCACGCAGTCCGGACATGCACTTTAGGGCATGCCTCCCAGCGAAAGGAACCCTAACGGAACTATTCTCTCTGGAAGATGTTTCTTACTAACCATGTAATATAACACAACTAGTTGGGCACTTGTCTGATAAAGCACTAATGACCCCTACGCCTGGTCTCCACGCATACCCCGGTTCTTATATAACCGCTATGGTATTCGGACACACTCCATACCGTCAGGTCCCGAGGTTGAAGCGAAAAGGTCGGCAACGACAAACGATCTACAATCCGGCTAGAAGGCATTACACATGTCAATTCAAAATTACATAGTCATTCTGACTGATTGTATTCCTCTTCTATACCATCTAACAGGCTGTCTAATTTACAGTCCTGCTGGGAATACTTCGCGGCCAACTCTACTTGGCCGTATACTAAGCTCACAGGGATCTCCTTCCCGTCAGTCCCCACTGGTCCGACCTCGGCCATGTGGTTTGGGTCAGACTTCGTAAAACGGGTCTTCACCATGGCCCAGGCCTCCCTAGCGCCTTGTCGGCAGGCCGATATCTTCCACAACCGGAAGCGCCGCCGAGCTCCCTTCAGCTTCTCCGCAAGCTCTCCAAGGCCCTCGGGCACGGAGTGGGCAGGCCATAAGGCTTGGGCAATACCCCGCATCGCCTGCCGAATTCGCTCGTGCGGTTGCAAGAGTTCGGGAAGAAGGTCACCCGTAGAACTGGGCCTCTCCTCTGCAGGACGACGTGTGAGCATACCTACAGACATTACTCTGTTAGTCAACTTCCTCGCCGAACTTTTTTTTCGAAGTTTGTTCAAGCACTTACTAAAAATGCCGCGTCAAAGCCGCTGATTCTCCTTCGTGGAGTCCGACAGTTGGCCACGAACATCTTTAAGTTCAACGTCCAGCTTGGTGTTGGCATCCTGAAGATCATTCTTCTCTCGCCTCACCTTTGTCAACGTACTCCCACCGGCCTTTAGCCGGCGTAAGAGTTGTTGCTTGTCCGGATCGAGTCCGGCACCATCTGCAATATGATTTGTCAGATTTGCACCCACACCGCACAATACTAATCTTTCAAAGTGTATCTTACCTGAGGGGGTCTCTTTGGGCTCCCCTGCTGCGGCTAGTGCGGCCTCTAGTTGGGCCTTGCACTTTTCCAGCTCCTGGGATAGTACGGTATTCTTCTCTGTAAGAACCTGCATATTAAATGATCCTTAAATCAGTTGCTCTAACTGCTTCAAGTCTCGGGGGCTACTGGCATATATATGTTTAACCAAAATTTTCTTACCCGTATGTCTTTTACATACTGCTCCGTGGCTCTGGCTAAACCATTTTGAGCGGCACGGAGGTACGCATCTCCCGAATTAAAGGCATCTAAAGCCTCTTGGGAGAAACAAGCGTTGAGTAGAACTGTCCGGCGACGCCTGTGGTTCATGGCACTCTCCATTTCAGAATTTGTGGCAGATAGCCTGTCCGCATCCTTTGTCGGAGGAGCGTTCGGTGCGCGCCTTGTGCTCGCCTCCGCTTCCTGGCCAGACGTTGGAGCCTAGCTGGTGGAGGCGCGATTGGCAACCTCTCCGGATGTAGTCCGGCGAGGTCTCTTCGTTCTGAAGATAGCACGAACGTTAATATGCCCTGACAGAATAACACCAGGAAAACAGAGGGTGCGCTATACCTTTGCGCCGGCATCTCAGTCCGGACTGCATTCCTTTTTGTCCCACGGGGCCCTGCGGCCCCTCGTTGGCTAGCCGCCGCAGGTTCGGCCTCCTGCCTCGGAAATCTCCCCTGCAAAACACGGTTGTCGTCAGAAACACCGGAATAGGTGAGAGTGGAATCTCTCTCAAGGGAATGAGACTCCGGTTTCTGTCACCTGGGAGGCCGGGATTAACCCTGGACAATCAGCCGTGATGGCTACCAAGGTATTGTCCTTGCTTAGCTGATAGAACACCCGTCGATAAGCTCCACCAATATGTCCGGATCCTCTTCGGAGTCCGGATCGAGGGACCGTTCTGGGTCCTCGGGCTGTGGAGGGCGGCTGTTTATATCCTTTACCTCCTGTCGCAGTTCCTGCACTGAAGTCGTTAGACTACATATCTAACCGTGGGAGTATAAAACAAACAGGCAAGCGCAATTGTTCACTTACCCAACTTGGAGGATGTACATAGTAAATCCGGCCTGTGGGTTGACGCGGAGGAATTCCTCCTTTTCTCCCTTGTACAAAGAGGATAAGATCTTTACTAGAGCGGCACCTGAGGCCGGCCCCTTACGATCGTAACGGGTGGCGTCATCCTCCCCGTTGAAATCCCACATTGGGTGGCCTCTATATTGAAGCGGCTGCACCCCCCGCATAATGCATGTGGCCATGACTCCAATCATGGTTAGTCCGGAATGAGCCAACAATCTTATCCGGCCCATCAGGTAAAGGACATCTCTGTTGCTTTCTCTTTGAGGGCTCCGCGGACACCAGCTCAAGCGTTTCTTCAATGGAGCACTGTTGAACTCAGGGAGACCGACCCGGATAGGGTCCGGCAGCGGGACATCATCTATGTAAAACCATTCCGAAGGTCAATCCTCGGACGCCTTCTTTGGGGTTCCGGATAGGTATCCGGTCCCAGCAATGCGCCATACTTCGGCTCCGCCCACTTGGTATATAGACCCCTCTTGAGAACGGGGCACCAGGCATAATAACCTCTTCCACAACGCGAAATGAGCCTCAATGCCTAAAAATAGCTCGCAAAGGGCGACGAAACCCGCAATATGCAATACGGATGCGGGCGTGAGATTGTGCAGCTGGAGGCCGTAGAACTCCAGAAGCCCGCGGAGAAATGGATGAATTGGAAATCCCAGTCCCCTTATTAGATAGGGGACGAGGCACACCCGCTCTCCTTTAGAAGGATTGGGGGTGCTCTCTGCTTGTTTTCCGCCATTGTAGGTGGCGAGACCGGCTCGGACCGGGACCATGTATGCCTGAGGGAGAAATCCCTTGGCCTGAAGCGACACTAACTCGCTATGCGGGATGGTGCAACTCTCCTAGTCCCCGGGTTTGGGACTGGAGGGGCGAGGGGAGGAGCTGCGACGGCTGGTCATGTTGGAATGGACCTTTGCTGGAAGCGCTCTGATGATAACTCGCGGAGAGGAGAAGATGTGGTTTGGACCTAAACCCCCATCCCGTTAAATAGGCGGCTCGTTTATACGGCTAGGGGTGTGGATGTAAAAACGCCTTGGCTTTTCGCATTCGTTTGACACATGGAAGACGGCCATTATTGGGCGTGGAAGCCGAGGAGCACTACATTACAAAAATCGGACATTATTCCTACAGGTACACAAGATTTGGAGAAGAACCCGCCTTGCAATGCCGAACAATCTGCGCACCGGACTCGTCGTCATTGAAGCCTGGTTCGGGGGCTACTGAGGGAGTCCTGGATTAGGGGGTGTTCGGGTAGCTGGACTATACCTTCAGCCGGACTCCAGGACTATGAAGATACAAGATTGAAGACTTCGTCCCGTGTCCGGATGGGACTTTCCTTGGCGTGGAAGGCAAGCTTGGCGATGCGGATATTCAAGATCTCCTACCATTGTAACCAACTCTATGTAACCCTAACCCTATCCGGTGTCAATATAAACTGGAGGGTTGTAGTCCGTAGGCAATCAACTCCATATGCAACAATCATACCGTAGGCTAGCTTCTATGGTTTAGCCTCCTTGATCTCGTGGTAGATCTACTCTTGTACTACCCATATCATCAATATTAATCAAGCAGGACGTAGGGTTTTACCTCCATCAAGAGGGCCCGAACCTGGGTAAAACATCGTGTTCCCTGCCTCCTGTTACTATCCGGCCTAGACGCACAGTTCAGAACCCCCTACCCGAGATCCGCCGGTTTTGACACCGACACCGCTCTTCTCATGTTCGCACTCCTCAAAGCGGTTAGGACACTTCGGAGCCCAGTGATTAGGATCACCGCAGACATGGCAAAGTCCCTTCCCCTTCTTATGAGAATTATTCTTGAAGATGGTAGAATGTGATGGCTTGTTCTTTGTATGAAACTTGCCTTTGCCCTGAGTTTTGTTCTTATTGTTTTTGAACTTGTTGGGCTGGGAGTTCTTCTTCTGTACCATGTGGGCACTAGAACCTCCCTCAGCAACTCGAGCACGTGTGTCCTTTGCTCTCGCCTTCTCTTCAACATCAAGAGTACCAATGAGATCCGCAACGGAAAACTCCTGTCTCTTGTGTTTCAGGGAAGCAGCAAAATTGTTCCACGAAGGTAGAAGCTTGGCAATGATGCCTCCGGCAACACACACTTGAAGTCCTCAAGTTCTTTTGCGAGCGACTGTATCTCATGAGTCTACTGTACAATAGGGCGCTCATCAGTCATCTTGTAGTCATAGAATTGCTCCATGACGTACAACTCGCTGCCGGCGTCCGAGGCACCAAACTTGGCCTCGAGCGCAGCCCACATGTCCTTGCCGTTGTCAAACGACATATACGAATCCACAATGGAGTCATCAAGAACACTTAGAAGAGCGCCTTTAAAGAGGGTATCGATCTTCTCAAAAGCTTCCAGCTGTGCTGGATTAAGATCGGCCTCAGGCTTGCCCTTGGTGGCATCATAGCAGCCCATGGTCTGCAACCAGTAGACTGCTCTCGTGCGCCAACTCTTATATTGCGCCCCCTTAAAGGCAGGCGGCTTCAGATGCGCAGCAAAACCACTCGGAGTAAATTGCCTATAATCAGGTTTTTGGATTGTTGGAAATATGAGCAAATTACTACGAGATTTAATCCGAATAAACAAAAGATAAATCATGATTATATCACATCTAGGGCACATACTAGAAGCATGAATTCTACCACGATCTCGAACAGGAAGGGTAGAATCACATACGGTGCAGCGGGTGCAGCACCGCCGGCGTTGATGTTGTCGCCCATGTCATCGAGGACGAGGTTGCCGAGGTCGGGGAAGAAGTCGTCGTTCGTGAAGTCGTCGCTGCCAGCAGTCGCGCGAGTGCTCTCCCCAAAAACCTGATCGCCCCTCTCCCGTACAGCATCACGAGAGGCGGGGTTCCAGAGGCCTGCTGTCCCTTCTCGCGGTGCACGCCAGAAGGAGGGATGGAGAAGACTTGTTTGGCGGCGCAACGATCTGGAACGGTGGTGAGAAACCATACAAAGCGGCCGCGGCTAGGGTAGACGTCTGCCTGACTATATAGTGCGGGCCCGGTAGGTCGTGGGAGTAAACCCCACGTCAGAGTCGTCACGATCCAAAAGAATCGAAAACGGTTCAGTAATTCACGCGTCCGTTAATTATTAATTAATGACTCATTAATTTTCCCATGCAGCAAAAATATAGACAACGTGCATAGCTCTGTCCTCGGCTCGGCTCAATCCCGCAACCCGCGGTGCGTCGTGACGAGGCGTGGCGTGGCGAGGTGAGCGAGGAGGAGGAGCGCGCGTGTAGGTCTCCCCTTCTCATGCTCATACAAGTTGTAGAAGAGCTCACCTTATAAAGAGGTGCAACTCTCTCTCAACTTCCGGGTTGGGACTAAACTTTAGTCCCACTCACTCCACTCACATGTATGCATGAATGGGCCAAGAGAATTTCAGAATTTTAGTTGTGCTTTGGGCCAAAGGCCTACTAGCAAAATTCCAACAATCCCCCACAAAGTCTCATTGGCACATCTCATCATTTAGTTCCAAAACATTGTTTTATATATCGGTGCTTAGTGGAGACTGTGAAGTTACTTCCACTTAGAAATTTATGCTACACTAGATCACAACTTGAATAGTGGACTATGCCTTGAACTACAAGTTTTCTGTGAAACTAGTTTCACACAAATTCTTGACCGATACTGGGCTGCCGCAAGGCTTCCCCGCGGGTGGAGCGTATACGTCATACTCCAGGGCCTTTCATGAATTTATTAGAGAACACCCAATTCTCACAGACTGTGACGTTAACAGTCAAATTCATATAGGTGTGTTCCTCAGAAGATGTTCTGCAGGACAACATCTCGGCTTACCCGAATAAGCCACTTGGAACACATTAAGATAAGTATCAACCTGCCATGCAGATCAGGAGAGTATTTCATCTTCACGGAGTGGGATAATTAATATAGAGATACTCTCCTCCCAGCTGACCAACAGCTTGTCTCCCACTTCTACTTCACGGGATCTCCGATCACATAGAGTGGGTTACCACTATGGACAACTCATGCGGTGGGTCTCAAACCCATCTCCATCGATGCATTATCTATCACATTACGTGATAGACCCTTTGTGAAGGGATCTGCCAAGTTTTTCGACGTTTGGATATAATCCAACATAATAACTCCGGAGTTCCTCAGTTTTCTGACAGATTTTAGTCTCCTCTTCACATGCCTTGAGGACTTCATATTGTCCTTAGAACTGTTTATCTTGACGATCACAGTTTCATTATCACAGTTCAGCAGGATAGGGGGTAGTGGTTTTTCAATCATAGGTAAGTCCATCAAGAGTTCACGAAGCCACTCTGCTTCAACAGTGGCAGTGTCTAATGTTGTGAGTTCTGCTTCCATAGTTGACCTCATTAAGATGGTCTGCTTGCAAGACTTCCAGGAAACAGCGCCACCACCAAGTGTAAAAACATAACCACTTGTGTCCTTAATCTCATCAGCATCAGATATCCAGTTTGAGTCACTATAACCCTCCAGTACCCTTGGATACCCGATGTAGTGAATCTCATAGCTTGCGGTGCCTTTCAAATAGCGCATAACTCTCTCAAGCGCATGCCAATGATCATCACCCGGTTTTGACACAAACCGACTTAGCTTGCTCACAGCAAAAGAGATGTCAGGCCCCGTGGCACTCGCCAAATACATAAGCGAGCCAATAATCTGAGAATACCTCACTTGATCTCTAGCAATCCGTCGATTCTTTCGAAGCAACACACTAGCATCATATGGAGTTGGAGAAGGCGTGCAGTCGCTATACCCAAAACGACTCAAAACCTTTTCCACATAGTGAGACTGAAGCAGTGTGATCCCACCATTCTCATCTCTCAACAGCTTGATGTTTAAGATAACATCAGCTACTCCTAGATCCTTCATCTCAAAACAGCAAGATAAGAAATCCTTAACCTCCTTGATTAAATCAAGTTTGGTTCCAAAGATCAATATGTCGTCGACATACAGACAAAGAATAACTCCTTCGCCCCCACCATAGCGATAGTACACGCACTTGTCACCATCGTTTACTACAAAGCCGACAGCAGTTAATGTTCTTTCGAACTTCTCATGCCACTCCTTAGGAGCTTGTTTAAGTCCATATAAAGACTTTAATAACTTGCACACCTTTCCTTCCTGACCAGGTACTACAAAACCATCTGGCTGATCCATGTAAATTTCCTCCTTCAACTCTCCATTGAGGAAAGCCGTCTTAACGTCCATTTGATGAACGAGAAGACCATGTGAGGCAGCTAGTGATAGTAGCACCCGAATTGTGGTCAGTCTAGCCACGGGTGAGTAAGTATCAAAGAAGTCTTCACCTTCTTTCTGGGTATAACCCTTGGCCACAAGCCGTGCCTTGTACTTTTCAATCGTACCATCAGGTCTAAGCTTCTTCTTGAACACCCACTTACATCCTACAGGTTTGCACCCATAAGGACGGTCAGTGATCTCCCAGGTACCGTTAGCTAAGATGGAATCCATCTCGCTACGTACAACTTCCTTCCAGTAGTCAGCATCAGGAGATGCATAGGCTTCTGAAATAGTCCTGGGTGTGTCATCCACGAGGTACACAATGAAATCATCACGAAAAGACTTTGCAGTCCTCTGTCTCTTACTCCTCACAGGAGTTCCATTGTTACCCTCAACAAGATTCTCAACGTGTTCCATCGCAATGGTGGGTTCAGGAATTACAGTGAATTTCTCACTAGATGGAGTAGGTATCTCCTGATTTGATTCCATAATCGTACTAACATGCAGACAACGTGCATAGCTCTGTCCTCGGCTCGGCTCAATCCCGCGGCGCGGCGCGGCGCGGCGCGGCGAGGCGAGCGAGGAGCAGGAGGAGCGCGCGTGTAGATCTCCTCTTCTCATGCTCATACAAGTGGTAGAAGAGCTCACCTTATAAAGAGGTGCAACTCTCTCTCAACTTCCGGGGTGGGACTAAAGTTTAGCCTCACTCACTCCACTCACATGTGTGCATGAATGGGCCAAGAGAATTTCAGAATTTAAGTTAGGCTTTGGGCCAAAGGCCTA
The DNA here is from genome assembly GCF_003073215.2 of Triticum urartu. Classification (NCBI taxonomy): domain Eukaryota; kingdom Viridiplantae; phylum Streptophyta; class Magnoliopsida; order Poales; family Poaceae; genus Triticum; species Triticum urartu. The sequence goes on from NC_053022.1 coordinate 50,335,193, forward strand.
CTAGCAAAATTCCAACAGGAAGGAGAAAGCAGGAAGAAGAAGGTATGTCGGGTATGCTTATCATTTAAGCAAATGAATAAAGGTTCAAACAAAGATGCTAAGAGTTTAATACCTCCCAAAAAGTATGAGTGGAGGATAGGCAGACGTGACAAATAGAGCAAACTGTGGACAGCCTATACTCATTAATGACGGTCCCATTATAGGCATACTTGCCAAATAACTGCTGAAATATTTGCATGCGCCATGCGCCACCTTTATGGTAATATCATATTACTATACAAAACCAAGCGTATCTGGAAACACATATAGAATAGAATTTAAAAAATTGTATAGAAAATATTTATTATTAAATGCTATTTAAAGGGTACCTTATAAAAAATCTACCCACTTTATGTTGGCAAATAATATATTTTCATTAGTTGTTTTTTCGGAAAGGAGCCAGAACGACCGTCAAATTTCACCAAAAGTAGAAAGGAACTCAAACATAATAAAACTTACATCGACGTCCTTAGACCACTGAATGACCACTGTGCTGCTAGAACGAGTCACCGATGCACCGCTCCCCTCCCGGAGCTGACCTGAACTTGTCGATGAGGGTCGGGAAGTATTCATGCATATGTCCCTAAGGACCGGTGTCCTAGAGCCACAATTGTCATGGTTGAACCTTGGATCAATCTGAAGTGCCCCACACCAGATCTCTCGCCATCAAGCACGACCACAAGTAATCCTAACCTTGTGGTTCCAATGAGACGATCGGAATCTAGATGGGAGTTCCATCAACTCCACCCGAGGACAAACTTGAGGAGGATCGAAGCCCGGAAGACCAGTTCAAAGATGAAGTGTCGCCATCCAACCAAGTGCCGCCAATGCGAGGACTGAAAACACCTAACCTAAACTATAGTTGGAGCCGAGGCACCGAGATTCCCCTCCCAGCCACTGGTCACCGGGGCGACAGATGGAGAGGAGGTGAATCCACGGGCTCGCTTGCAGAGCCTGGAGGGGATGAGTTCTTCGCCCTAGGCACCACTTTCACAAGAGGGGAAGGAAAAGACGTAGCCTCATTAGTTCATATAACTTTTTTTAGCTAATGCCTCATAGTTAGAATTGGTTGTTCCAGAATTCCTTCTTCACAATCACAACCATCGATCCCATCTAATTGCCTAGATATAAATTTTAAATTTTCTCCTTAAATTTCTACAATTGTCATATGTAGTTCTCAGTTCACATATGTGTTGTTATATATTTCATACAACAAAATTTTAGAAGTTCGTAAAAAATTGAAACACATGTGTGAACCCAGGGGATAGAAACTATTTGTGCATATTCAACACGTGCATGATATATAACACCACGCCCTTGTCATCTGCCCTCACGCAGCGGTGCTCTGGGAGGATATGCGAGGGCACTGGGCATTACCGAGCCCTGCTGACCTGCGTGATGCTGAGCCAGAGTGGCTGTTCCGCCTGCTTGATAAATTGCCGGAAGGGCAGAAGCTTGCTTCATTGATGATCATGTGGAGGATTTGCTATGCAAGAAATGAGATCACACATTATAAACCCCGATCTCGATTGAGGCCTCGCGCCATTTCCTTTCGAGTTATATCACTTCCCTAATCGCAATACGGCAGTATCCCGAAGCGGGCGTTACGAAGGGCAAGCAGGTGATCGATTACCTCGGAAGCACGTCAAAGAACACACATGAAACAACAGTAACGCCGCAATGGAAGGCCCCTGATGTGAACTATGCTTAGTTGACTATATATAGTTGGTGCTTTTTTGAAGAGGATGGTACAGCCAGGGCTGGGATCATCCTGCGGGATCATGAAGTAGCGGTCATCTTCGCTGCGACACGGGTGTTCTTTAATTGTGGTGATCCTCTGAAAGCGGAGATGGCGGCCATGGATGAAGGGCTTCGACTTGCACTCCACTGGTCCAATTTGTCGTTGGTTGTGGAGACTGTTGGAACCAGGGACGTCTACAAGCTCTAGATCACGGCAACAATGGCGAGAGGAGGACGATGATTCAGGTGGTTTTGTGCTGCGTACTACGTTGCAGCTTTTTCCGTTTTCATTCCTCTTATTTGTACTGAGATTACAAAGGAAAAGATCAACTCCACACGTGAGCAGACCGGCCGTGCCATCCCACGACGCTCGACGTGAGAGTGATGCGCGCGTGCCGCGAGCTACGCTGCATGCCATCCCATGCAACACTAACGGCCACGCCGAGCTAGCAAACTACTAACTGAAACTAGGATTGGCCTCATCGTGTACATGCACACGTGACTTGGCCGTTTATTTGCTAACTGAAAGAAACTAAGCTAGCTACTGAACCGGGCTAGGAAATACAGGTTCAACATTTCATCCCCTAATTCCGACGCCCGGTGCTCACCACTCCGACGCCAACCTTCTGCCTCATTTCAACAAACTTGATTCGGCCGAGCGCCTTGGTGAGGAAATCAGCAAGCTGTCCGTCAGTGCCGACGTGGTCTACGTCCACCTTGCCGTCTTCGATGCACTCACGAATGAAATGATATATATCAAATGTCAATGTGCTTACTTCTGTCGTGGTGCACCGGATTCTTGCTCAAAGCAATCGCCGACTTGTTGTCGACGCACAGCTTCGCCCTCGTCGGAGTGTTGCCGGTGAGCTCGCCGAGGAGCCTACACAGCCACACGCCTTGGCAGGCTGCGGTTGCCGCCGCCATGTACTCAGCCTCGCAAGACGAGACGGCGACGACCTTTTGCTTGTGAGATGTCCATGTGATCGGGCTGGAGTTGAGGAAGAAGACCACTCCCGTTGTGCTCCGCCGATTGTCAACGTCGCCGGCGTGATCGCTGTCGCTGTAGCCGATCACTTCCGGCACTGCTGCACCACCTTGCTTGTAGCAGCAGCCATGATTCAGTGTGCCACTCACGTAGCGCAGTATTTGCTTGACAGCAGCCCAGTGCGCCTTCGCCGGCGCCTCCAAGTACCTGCTTATCATGCCAACAGAGAACGAGATGTCTGGCCTCGTGTTACAGAGGTACCGCAGGCTCCCGACGATGCTTCTGTACCGTGTGGCATCCACGGGCTTGCCAGCGCCGGTCTTGCCAAGTTTTAGCCGATTCTGCATCGGCGTGTCTGCAGGGTTGCACCCCCTCATCCCTGCTGCATCCAAGATCTTGGCTGCATACGCGCCCTGGCAGAGGGTGATCGCGCCGGCCTGCTGTTGAACTTCTATGCCAAGGTAGTAGCACAGAAGCCCAAGATCGCTCATGTCAAACAGATTCTTCATCTGCTCCTTGAACGTTGTAATTTCTCCGTCGCCGGCGCCGGTGATGATCAAGTCGTCGACGTAGACGCTGACAAGCAGAGTCGACGCGCCCGCACCCCTCCTATACACCGCGTGCTCAAGAGGGCTGCGCTCGAAGCCGAGCGACACGAGCGACGCGTCGAGCTTGGCATTCCAAGCCCGTGGCGCTTGCTTCAGGCTGTACAGCGCCTTCCGGAGGCGCAACACCTTTCCCGCATCGCCGCCGATGACGAAACCCGGCGGCTGGTGCACGTACACTTCTTCAAGGAGATCTCCATTCAGGAATGCGGACTTAACGTCCATGTGATGGACTTGCCAGCCTCGATGCGCCGCGAGTGCTAACAGAAGCCGCAGAGTCTCCATGCGCGCCACCGGAGCGAACACCTCGTCGTAGTCCATGCCTTGCCGCTGCGCGTATCCCTTCGCCACCAGCCTCACCTTGTGCTTCACCGTGTTGCCGCCGGCGTCCCTCTTGATCTTGTATACCCACTTGAGCCCTATAGCTCTGTGGCCGGGTGGGAGCGTGGCGAGTTCCCACGTGCCGTTGTCGCAGATCGCCGCGAGCTCGGCGTCCATGGCGCGCTTCCAGCACGCCTCGTCAAGTGCCTCATCAACGCTGTCCGGCTCCTCCGCAGCCATGAGACATAGCCCGATGTGCTCCTCCCTCGCCGCCGCGTCCAGCTCCGCGAGTACGTGCTTCATCTTGCAGTAGCGGGTTGGAGTGTAGTCGAGGTCGTGGCGTTCGCTGTCGTCGTCCGGCAGCGTGGCCCAACCATCCTCCACGGACATGGGCGTGCTGCCTACTAACGCCATGGGAGGCGACCCTGCCGCCCCGGAGGACGAAGATCTGGCGCTGATGGGTGTAGCGGAGGCCACCGGAGAGCCAGTGCGCGCCGGCGATGACAGCTCGTTGTGCTCTTCGTCACTGTAGGTGACCACAAGGTGTTCGACCGTGGGCGCGGCGTCTCCGTTGGCCGTGGTCGCCCAGTCCCACTTCCTCTACTCCTCAAAGGTGACGTCGCGGGTTATGATCACCCGCTTGCTCGACGGATCGTAGGCCCTGTAGGCCTTGGCACCCTCCTCGTACCCGGCAAAGATCGCCGGCATGGAGCGGTCGGCCAACTTGTCGATGCCGGGGCCGAGCCGCTTCACGTGCGCCACGCAACCAAAGACGCGAAGATGGTGCACCGCCAGCTTCCGTTTGTGCCAAGCCTCGTACGGCGTCAGTCCGTCGAGGCTGCGCATGGGCGCACGGTTCAAGAGGTAGACCGCAGTCTTCACCGCCTCTCCCCAGAATGTCGCCGGCACCGCCATGGCCTTCAGCAAACAGCGGGCCATCTCGACCACTGTCTGGTTGCGCCGCTCGACCACGCCGTTCTGTTGGGGCGTGTATGGCGCGGTGGTGCAGTGCTTGATGCCGCCGTCGTCGCAGTACTTGCGGAAGGCGATCGAGTTGAAGTCGCCGCCCCGATTCGAGCGGAACGCCAGGAGGTTGCAGTTCGACTCGGCCTCGGCCGTGCCTTGATTTTCTTGAAGCGATCGAATGCCTCATCTTTGGTTTGCAACAGCTCAAGCCACATGTATCGTGAGCAATCATCAACGATCAGGAGAAAATACCGGTTACCTCCCGCTGTGGCCGGCTTGATTGGGCCACAAAGGTCGCTGTGAACGAGCTCCAGAGCTCGCTCCGCGCGGTACGTCGTGGCCTGGGGAAACGACAGACGATGCTGCTTGCCCACGGCGCACCCGTCGCACACTGGGTCGACACGGTCGATGACGAGGATGCCATCCGCCATGCCCAAGCGCCCCAGATCCCGCAACACACGGAAGTTCAGGTGGCCATAGCGACCGTGCCACAACCACGCCTCGTCCGCGCTGCGTGACAACAGGCAGATCGGGCGCCCTGCCATCAGGCGGAGCACGTACAGCCGTCCGCCGTTCCTCTGAACGCGCGCGATGAGGCGGCCTTCCTGATCGCGAAGCCGCAGCAGCCCGTGGCGGATGTTGGTCTCACACCCAAGTTCGTCCATCTGACCCAAGCTGATGATGTTGCTGCGTAGATGAGGTATAAAGTACACCTCTGACAGAGTCAGGTGCTCACCGTTTCGGCACTCAAACAAGATGGTGCCCCTCCCCTCGATCTGCACGTCGTTGCCGTCGCCGAGCCGCACGGAGTCGCGCACGCTGACATCGAGCTCGGAGAAGATCTCCCGGCACCCGGACATGTGGTTGCTCGCCCCGGTGTCCAAGTACCAGGACATGTCGCAGTGGCCGTCGACAGGGGCAGCGCGCGCCTGGGAGCGCTCCTCATTGAGGAGAACGCGCTCGACCGGGTGCTCTGTGGTCTTCGAGAGCGCACTCACCATGGCTAGCAGGAGAGACGTCTCCGTGTCCTCGCCTTCACCACGCACCAGGTTTGCTTGCTCCTTGCGCTCGCGCCGTGGCTCGGTGCAGTGCTTGGAGAAGTGCCCAGGCTTGTTACAATTGTAACACTTGACCTGGGACATGTCGCGCTCTCCGTTCGGCGCGCCGTCGCGCCCGCCGCCGCCGCCTTGGCCGCCGCCACGACGGTTTTGTTGCTTGCCGCAGCGACGATATGAGCCGCCGCCCTGTTTGCCAGACCCGCCTTGTCCGCCGGACCCGCCTTGTCCGCCGCCCCGGCCGTTGTTCTGGCCTTGGGCGCGCTGGTTCTTGCGTGCGTGCCACTGCGCCTCCGTCATCAACAGCTGTGCCCCGCCGCCTCCACCTTGATCGTTGGTGAGGTAGCGCTCCTCCGCGGAGCGCAGGCGTCCGACGAGCTCCTCAACGGAGAGCGTGTTGAGATCGAGCATCGTCTCGATGGCGAGGGCAATCTGCATGTACCGAGACGGGACGACGCGGAGGAATTTCTGAACCACTCTCACCTCATCCATGGTGTCGCCGAGCGAGCGCAGGTTGTTGACGAGCGAGGTGATCCGCATGCCGAACGCGTCGAGCGTCTCGCCGTCGCGGAACGCTATCGCCTCAAACTCGGAGTGCAGCCGTTGCGCCGTGGCCTCGCGGACGCGCGCCGCGCCCATGCGCATGGTCTTGATCGTGTCCCAAGCCTCCTTCGCCGTCCTCTTCACCACGATCGCACCCACCATCTCCGGCGGTACGGATCGCAGGATGGCCGCTAGTGCCTCCTTGTCGTTGGGGACGCTCATCGGGTTTCCCTCAACCGCGTCCCACATCAGGTTGGCCTCCATGTTGATTTGCATCAGCATGGACCACTCAAAGTAGTTCGTCGGCGTGAGTATCGGCCACACCGTGTTGCCGCCTGGGACGAGACGCTCCTGGATCGTGCGCTCGTGCACGACAATCTCCTTGCCGTGCCTGCGGGTTCGACTCCGACCACGGCTGCGACCGCGGTCTGGAGTCGGCGAGCGCACGCCGTCGTCGCCGCTCTTGCCAGCTGCTGCACGGGCCACTGCCGCGGCGTCAACGGTCACCGGAGTACCTCCCGGAGATGTCGAACCAGCCATGGTCGCTGAGGAACGACGCGGCTCTGATGCTACTTGTTTGAACCAGGGACGTCTACAAGCTCTAGATCCCAGCAACAATGGCGAGAGGAGGACGATGACTCGGGTGGTTTTGTGTTGCGTACTGCGTTGCAGCTTTTCCCGTTTTCATTCCTCTTATTTGTACTGAGATTACAAAGGAAAAGATCAACTCCGCACGCGAGCAGACCGGCCGTGCCATCCCACGACGCTCGACGTGCGAGTGATGCGCGCGTGCCGCGAGCTACGCTGCATGCCATCCCATGCAACACTAACGGCCGCGCCGAGCTAGCTAACTACTAACTGAAACTAGGATCGGCCTCATCGCGTACATGCACACGTGACTTGGCCGTTTATTTGCTAACTGAAAGAAACTAAGCTAGCTACTGAACCGGGCTAGGAAATACAGGTTCAACAGAGACGGACTGCACTGAGTTGTTGACGATGGTGCAGTCTAAAGATGTTGAGCGCTCGAGGTATGTGAACAGGATCAATGAGATCAGAAGGATTCTGGCTCATAAAAGGAAGATTAGTCTAGCAAAAATCAGCAGACATGCAAATGTAGCGCCTCACACCCTTGCTTGTACGGGGCACTCGCAATAGCACACAACCTGTTGGCTTCCGAACTCCCCTGTGGAAATAGCTAGCATTGTCATCTCTGAATGTAAACATAATGATTGATGAATGAAAAGTTCCTTTCCCGCAAAAAAAACACGTGCATGATATTCTCATAAGAGCATTGCCTGCAATGTGTATTGAGTGTGGATGACTGACCTGAAAAATGTGCTTATGCATAGGCAGAACTTGGAACGTATTCATGTTAATCTAGAAAATAGAAAATTTGTTTCAACTGAATCAACAAATTGCCATTTTGTGCTAATACTTTAAACAAGTCCACAATTTAAAAAAAATGTTTAAACCAGCCCGTCTTGCAATTACTATAAGAATCCTTCGGGCAGATAAATACTTGCCTCAAATCTCAGTGGAAGGAGGGGAACCACCATGATTTTAAATAGTGTGCTATAGCTTCGAATATATGTTCTTACTAAATAAGATGTTCACAAATAATATGTTTGAATATATGTTCTTACTCCCTCCATTCCAAAATATAGTGCGCCCACGCTTCCTGAGGTCCAACTTTGACCATAAATTTAATCAACGAGACCAACTGCGGCGGAAGAAAAAAATATATAATTGAAAACTTCTTACGAATACGAATTCACTGATATAATTTTTGCTCCCGCCGCAATCGGTCTTGATAGTTAAATTTACAATCAAACTTAAAACACGAGGATAGAGTAAGCACTACATTATGGAATGGAGGGAGTACTAAATAAGATACTTGCCTCAAATACTTGCCAACCATCTCCACAAGTTCTAAGATAAAAAATACTTCCTTCATTCAGTATTATAAGATGTTCTTACTAAATCGAATATATGTGTAGACATGTTATAGTGTGTTTGTTCGCTCACTTTAGTCCGTATGTAGTTTATATTGAAATATCCAAAATATCTTATAATAGTGAGTGGAGGGATTAGTAAGCAACATGAAAAATGCATGTGAGTACACAAATGTCTTATATTATTGCAAAAAATGATAAACTGAACTTGAGTTTTATAACAAGTTATGGCAATATGACAAGCTCAAGTGACACATGTAGTATACTTCCACCCTATTATGAGCATCGGGCATTGACTGCAAGAAAATGTTCACTATTACAAGCTACAATGTTGTGTTGCATATGGAATTCCTTGTCCATGGTCCATTCTCCATTGGCAGCTTCAGTTTGTAGCTGGCTAGTGGAGATGGTTGGATTTTTTTTTCTTTTCTTTTTGAAGGAAGAAACATGAGTGAATTTTGCCATGCAACAACGTTTTGTTGATATAACATGTCATTAACTTGAACTATTGCCAAACAGGCCTAAACAGAACATGCACCTACAGCTGCTGCAGCAGCAACATCTACAAATATCATCGGCGGGCAACCATGATTGGTCCCTGCCCAAGATGCGGTCGCCTGAGACCATGAAGGAGATGGCTGATCCTGATCGTCTTGGTAAAGATCCGACATCTTCCTCACAACGCTGGCTGGCTCGGTCAGTCCATGCCGATACAAGATGCTCGAGGACAAGGATCTCACCTGCCGCAGATACCTGCTAGCCATCCCAACAAGGTTCCATCACATAAATGAGAGCTCTTAAATTCAGCAGAAATAAGCGACAACGATAAGTTTAAAAAGAAAAGTCCATCGATTATCCGGGACAAGGTTTAATACTACTTTGTTTTTTTAGCCGCCAATCATCTTTAGCTAAAAGGTCTACACTTAACAACATAAGCATCAATTTAGACAATAACCAAATGGCCATGTGTTGCAATGCATTAAAAAGCATATTACTTTTGCATGACCACACCATACTTGTTTCTATTGTGTATCATACTAAGCTTTACCTCGACACGCGCATTGTAGTAGACATAAAATTAGTCCAGCATCACTATAATATCATATTTTTCCACTACACCATGACTATAAAAAATGGAATAAAGAAACATGATATTGTAGTGGAAAATATACATAAATTGACAAACATAGTGTTTTATTTTGGTTTCTTATAAGCTTTCTCACGGCAAAATAAATTGCAACACATGATATGGCATGAAGATGCAGAGGTCTCTCAGTTGGAGGGTGGAGTATAGCTATCGATGCATGCTAGATAGAGAGAGCAGCTATTCTGCACACAAGCTCATTTGCAGTCGGGCATGAACAGTAAATTTATTTTAAAAAACTATTCAAAAAATCTGAAAAATTTAGGCATCCAAGATACTCATGTGCGCAAGATGTGTGCAAAATTCGTGGTGTTTGGACATCCGAGGAGCTCGTGTAAAAAACATCAAATTTTGGGTGTCGGAGAAACTTTGAAAAAGAACACTATTCATAGCCAATTTTGGTTTTATTTTTGCACGAGCTCCTCATATGTCCAAACAATCTAAATTTTGCACGCACCTGGCGTACATGAGCATCTTGGATGCCTAAAAAATTCAGATTATTTTGAAGTTTTTACTATTTTTGAATTTACTATTCATCGAGTGTAGATGAGCCTAGGCACCATTTTTAATTATCGGCTGGATAGCAGACTATAGATACATTGATGTACTGCCTATATGTCATGATGACATTTGTGATTTTACCATAAATATTGCAATGTTGTACACACACACAGACGCGCACACAAACATGTTTAAATTTAGGGAAAATTCGGTCGGTGGCACCATCCAGAGCCGATATTCTTTGTTGCCACAAGATTTCCATGAGTTGTGGTTGTGCCACGAACACTAGCGAAGAAATTTTTCACAATCCATTTTGCGCCATCTCCATGACTTGTCATTAAATGAGCCCTTGTTGTCATCTCCTTTGACATGTTTCCTTCTTTCTGGTAACCACCTCTTTGTCATCTCATCAGTAACGGAGAGGAGATTCATTTGACCCTTTGGTATCTATCACTTTGCCATGTCATCAGCAACATAGAGGAGACTCATTTGACCATTTAGACCCAGGTATGTCAAAGGAAAATAACATGATTCATAGAAACAATAACTAGCCCACTTCATTGCATCTGGTATGCCACAACCGTCCAATCCACATGTTCCTTGCCGGTCTGTAACCTCCTTCCCTTGCCTTCTCCGGCAATTGAACCAATTGAACCAGTCGAGTGGGAGAGGGATTTACAGGCTCGCGATGTGAGGCTCATGTTGCCGATCTGGACATGGATGCATCAAGATATGATTGCCACCTTTTGTGAGGCTTGTGTTGTGGTTCATGCCAGAGATGCGTGAGTAGAGTGTTTGTTGGGTTTCAAAGAGGGTCATGCGAGGAGTACATTTGTGGGGCGGAATTATGTGGAGGAAATGTCAGTGGTGCCTGCTTCCGCACCACCAAGGTTACATGTGAGATTATCAAGTGGGCGATGACGTAATGACAAGTTGAAGTTTCCTCGTCGAGGAGAATCTGTGCGCCAATTGGTAACCAGTGCCATGGATTGTGATGAATTCTAGTTTCTAAAGTTCATGTTGCCTCTCACCTCGTCTACTACAACCTTTATGTGTGGAGATTGGGTCATTGGGGGGGGGGGGGGTGTCAAAGAAGTGTAGAATCAATTGAATCTAGTCTCAACCTATAATAACTAGGATGCTTGTTGTCTAGATTTCATGGTGGTGATGCTAAGTTTTCACTTATTTTATTTTTAGTTTGTGATTTATCGGTCTTATTAGTTTGTTTATAAGTTTAGGGAAGGCAACAAATAGTTGATGTCATCAACAACGAAGAGGAGACTCGTTTGACCCACTTCAGCTTTGGACCCCACCTACTAAGTGGTATCACACAAAAACGGAATCAATCTAAAAAAATATCATCTTGTCCATTCCATTCTATCTCGTACGCAACGGGTCTGCCGCTACCATCCAGTCCATTACAATGTTTTCTGCCACCGGTCCGCCGCTGCCTCCCAGTCCCGCCTCCACTGGCAATGGGACCAGCAGAGCAGTAGACGACAAAACGGGCTCGCAAGGTGAGGATCATATTTCCGATGTGGTTATGGTTGTAGGTGGAGGTGAATGCCACCTTTTATGAGGCTTGTGATACAGTTTGCACTGGTGATGCCAAGGATCATTTTCGCTAGATTCTAAGGACAATCACACAAGTATGTTTCATGGATATGATTCTCAGATGATGTTGAACTTTATAGTGATCGTTAGTTCAACGTCACCATCCTTGGATTCCAAAGACGGCCACACAAGCGATCATATGTTTTTCTAAACTTGGTGATGGTGATGTTAAACTCTACAATGACTAGTTGGTTTCCAATTTGGGTTCAACCACCGATGTGAGGTTCGGCATTGCGACTTGGAGCACGCGAGTAGGAGGAGACTCCATTCACGAAGAGGCGGAGGGGGGCATGTTGGGCTCTTCCATGCCCAAGTACCACCCCGCATGGGTGTTCGCAAGGTTGTCGGGGTTGCGTCGGCCGGCCATGCGGGAGTGGTACCAGAGCATTGGGGCAGAAGAGAGTTTTGGGTGGGTTTACTATTGGGGACAAAGATTTTTGAGTGACTTGAGATAGATTATCTTTGGTGGTTGACATGTGGGCAAGCAAGTTGCAGGTCCCAAATGTCTGCGAGCCCAAAGTCGTATCCCTTGAGTGAGAGGATCCAAGTTGAGTGGTAGAGTTTGTGTGTAGGAGCAAAGAAAGGTTCCCCACATGTCATTGACTTCTATTTTAATATTTTTCCCACTTGTTGAAATAAACTCAATTCCTTTTTGTGGGTGAAATAAACTCAATTTTGAACTATACGTATACGAAATGAACAGTTAAAATCACAGAAACAATATAAACAAGTACACATATACAATTGTGGACCATGTGCAGGGAATGGATAAAATATTCAATTATTTGGGGGAAAGTGAAAGTAAGATTTTGTGTGTGTTTACACACACAAAAATTGTAGTTGCTTTTACTAAAACTTGGTGTGACGTACTAATATTGGTACATGAGTTGGTCAGATACATTTGGGAACAATACACAAAATTTAAATACAAGCTTGTCCACAAAATGGACTATCTCAAATATTATTTCATAACATTCACAACACATCTTCAACTTTATACCACATAACCAATTTCAATGACCAATTGAGCTCTTTTTCACTTCAAAATTCTCTACCTCTTGGTTTAACATTTGTAATAATGAATGTGAATTAAAATCACCATTTTAATGTTTAGAATCTTCTCTAGCTATTTTATAGGAAATAAAAATGAAAAAATATCTTAATGTTGTAAAAAATATGAACAATTTGGCAACGAATTGCAATATTGATTCAATAGCTTATGATAAAAATCCTAGAATAATGCAAGTAAGATAAACATTAATTGTTCACCAAGTGGACTATCTCACATAGCAACCCATGCAAATAGCCACATAAACCAATTGGCTCTTTTCCACTTAAAAATTTGACTACATCTTGACTCAAGGTTTGTAATAAGGAAAGTGAATTAAAATCTCAATTTTTATGTAAAAAAATATTTTAGCATTTTTCTAGCTATTTAGTAGCTTGTGATAAAATTATGGGAAGGATGAAAATAAGAAAAGTACTAATTGTTCACCAAGTGGGCTATCTCCCATAACATCTCGTGCAAATATCTATTTAACCGAATCTCGGTGGCCATTTGAGCTATTTTCCATTTCTTGAATACACCTTGATTTAGTATTTGTAATAACATGAACTAAAATCACCATTTGTTACGTAAAAAATATTTAGTTAGCATTTTTCAAGTATTTTAGAAGATAAATTATCAAAAAAGAGTAAAACTTAGCATGATGTCCTAATATTTGTACATCAGCTTGTCATAAAATCTCTCATGATTTATAGGAAGGTTAAGAACAAATTGGTAAAACATGGTTCCTTTTAGCCCAACTATGACATCATTTTCCAATGGTAAAATTGGGTTTGTGCCTCTACCTAGTTCGAATATTCAATGATTACCACCAAAATTTCATGAATTATGGATGTCTACTAAAGTTTACGAAGAAATTAGCCACATGCCCATGCTTGCTGTCTCCGTGAGCTGTCGTTAGGTCAGCCCCTCGTTACTGTCTCCTTTGACCAACTTCCTCCTTATGTTGGGCCGGCCAAAATTGGGACATGTGGGTGATTATGCCTCTCTCCCGATGGCATTCCCTAGCACCCCAGCCCACCAGCCACCGGCAGTCGGCACCGTCCCTACTGGCGCCATGGCTATATCTTACCTGCAGCGAGAAGAGTATCAGTTTCGCCTCTAGCAGTCGGTGCGTCCTCGCCTTAGTAGGTCGGCCGATCAAAGCGGTTTTAGGAAGGTTCAATGGACAAATTCCGGCTAGTTTTAGAACCTTCTAGGTGGTTTCCTTTTTCTTCTTTTTCGAGGTACATGTCTACCTTTTTCAATACATGTTGTATATTTTTCGTAGACACACATAACTTTTTTTAATATACATTGAAAGTTTTTCAAATACATCTTTGACCATATTTTTAATAAATGTAAACATTTTCAAATACACTTTGAACATTATTTTGAACTGTATGAAACATTTTTATGTTACGCTAACATTTGTTCCACATAATACTAATACTTTTTCAATGTCATGTATATCTTTTTGAAACGTGTGAACATTTCTACAAATATCACAGATTTTTTTTGAATGGTACGAATTTTATTTTAACTTACAAGGCTGTATTTTCAAAATGTGATGAATGTTTTCTAAAATCACACACATATTTTTCATATTGTCTTAACATTGTTTAAATGAAACTAACATATTTTTGAAACATGCAACATTTTAAAATGCCAAGTACATTTTATTGAATGCTATCAACATGTTATAAAAGTTATTAAAAAACAATTTTATACTGCATGGACATTTATATGCATGGGGCGTGTTTGGTTGTCGTGCGCTACAGTACCCGCATTGCATACACTTCTCCACCCAACCTGGCTAAGCAAATGCAGCCTCAAATGCACCATCTACATGTTGTTTGGTTGCCTGCATGGGTAGAACCACACTGCCTGGTGTTTGGTTGCCTGCATGTTAATGGACAAACCCAAGGCATGATGTTTGGTTGTATGCAACACCTGGTGTGTGGTAATCTCTTTGGCTAGTTGGTGAGGTTACCAGCACACTTCGGCACAACCAGTACCACATTTCATAAGCAGAGCAGAGAATAAACAGAGGATCAACTACTTAAAAGCATATTTCAGATAAGCAGTACCACACTTCATAACAGTTCTACGCATAAACCATAAACATAAACAGTTCAAAGCATACTCGATAGTACTTAGGAGGCCCCGACCCTACTCCTTGGCGGCGAAGACTTCGTCGTGCTTCCTGCACTTGTTGACGACCTCAATGACATCGTCGTCGAAGGTGATGACCTTGAGGTTGTCGGGAGTGAGGAGCTTGAACGTTACCATTTAGCCAATCTTGATCTGATGAACGGCTGCGTAGGTGGCCCAACCCTGATCCAGGGTTACCCTGCCGTTCATCAACTTCACCGTCACCTTCCAGGAGCAGCCGGTGTTGTTCCTGAGCTTGAACTCCTTCGGCACCGTGACGAAGTGCTTGGTGAAGTCCAGGGGCATGGGGATGCACTCAAGCTTCGGTGCAGGATGACCTTGCAGAAGTGAGTTGGGCCATCCTCCTGATGGTAGTGGCCATAGTTGCGGCGCTTGTTGCTGGGGGGCTGCTCCATGCCCTCGTCGTCGCCACCCTCAGGCGTCTTCGGGTCTTCCTCGGCGGTGGGCGGCAACACAACCTCGTCGGGCATTGGGTGAAGGGGTTGCTTGCCCTTGTTATCAACGGTCGGGAGCACCTCCGTGCCCATCTCATTGCTCTCCTCGATCTGCACATAATTCATGGAGTCAAGCACATCACAGATTTCATGTCTAATTGAAGAGCATGTAGTTAAAACAGCATGACTGTCACTCTTCTCCTCCCCTCCATTCCCCCTATATTTACTCATGCTTCCCAGCACTACTTACCCACCCCATCTCTTCTCTCACTGTCAACCTTCCTCCTCCTCATCGCCATGAGCTCTAGCTCCAGCTCCAACACCAACCCCTTCCCTTGGGGTATTGGCTGGAGGGCCTTCTTCCTCGGGTGGATGGATGGTGACCGGACCAAGTTCGAGAACACCATGGAGGTGTGCTCGAACTTCGGCTCCATGCCTGAGATGCAGAAGGAATCTAATGCGGTGCTCATGAAGGTCACTGCAGAAGAGCTGAAGACGCTGGTTCCTGACCCAGCGAAGGGCGCGATGGCAGTTGACATCATTCGCTGGGCCATGAATCAGGCCGTCTCCGACGACACTAAACAGAGAAAGAAGTGGTGCAAGTACAAGACCTACTGGGCTCCTAATGACCGCCATGCCACAGTGTACTGGGAGACGGCTATCGCGCCGCCGGCGGTCATCGGTGGGGAGCCTAAGGAGGAGGAAGAAGAAGCGGTGTGAATGCCAGCGAGGGCGCTGGGGGCAGGCCGTCGTAGCTGGCAGATCGACCTCGACTCCGCCGAGGACGACGACGACGACCCGCCGGCCCGCACGGCGATGAAGAAGAAGATGAAGGCCAGCGGCTCGACCAGCCGCTCCGCACGCCGGTGACGGCCGCCGCGGTCAGCCGGTGTCTGTTGTGTACCCCTTATCCCCCAATCCCCCTTCTGCATTCCGATCTTGCATCTATGAACTCGTATGAACTGCTATGAACTAGTATGAACTACCCCTATGCTTATCTACCTCTATTCCCCATTCCCCTCCGCCGTGGATCGAATCTATCACCGGATCGAACGGGATAAAGTTTTGCATGTCGAAGAGAGAGAAGTGCTTACTGCCATTGTCGCGGTCCAACTGCTGATCCGCTCGCCGGTGATGGAGTCCGGTGGTCTTCTTCCTCTGCTCCGATCCGCCGCCGCCGATGAGAGTTGGGAGAGTAGGGAAGAGTGGGGAGAGGGAGTGGTGAGGGGCGGTGAGGCTAATAACCGCCGGCGCTTCGGGAAGCAACGCGGCTTCTCGAGTGTGGCCGCGCGCATGCAGCCGCCGCCGCCCACGTGCACCACTCGGGGCTGGCCCTCGAGAAACTGCCGATTCGTGCGTTCCTAGTGAGCCAGGCCCAGAGGTGCTTAAATTTCGTGTTGTGCAGGCCGAATAGTAAAACCAGGCGTCCAAACAGCCCGTTCCCTTCCCGTGCGGGCCTGATTGGGCCATATGCAGGCAACCAAACACGCCCATGATGAATGCTTTTATAATTTGAAGTAAATTAATTTTGGAGAATATATGTATTTATAATATTTCAAAAATATAAAAAAGGAAACAAACGGACAAGCAAAGCGACCTGTCCTGAAAGAACACAAGATGAACATTTATATGCACTCAATGAACAAGATGCTGCAGTCAGGCAAGCACAAGCTCTTTCTCACGGGCACACATCTGAAGGAACACCCAACCCCTCAAAAAATGTGTATGAAAAAAGTAGACAAGAAAACATATATTTGAAAAAAGTTATTCATGTATTTGAAAATGTTAAACTTGTTTAAAAATGTTTTATATGTATAAAATAATTATAATATGTTGAAAAATAAACATCAAAACGTATATTGAAAAAATATTAATCTTTATTTGACATTTTTATAGATGTATAAAATGTTCCATATGTATACTCAAAATGTACACTGTGCATGAAAAAAATTAGACATGAATGCATATATTTTAGAAAATGTTAGTCATGGATACTAGAAAGGTTAAACGTGTATAACAGACTTTCTGCCATATACGAAAAATGTAGAATTTTATGAAAAAAGTAGACATATATAGAAAAAACAATGAAAAGGAACAAAAAAGGAAAAACTAGATGAAAAACGAAAAAGAATCAAGAATGAAACAAAGAAAAATGAAAATGAAAAAAAGAATAGATAATAGTACTGATAAAAGACCCTCGTAGAAGGAGGAACTCAACTCACACATGAAATGAAAAATCCAGCGAGCATACGCAAATTGAAAACTCAGAGAAGGAAACTCACTCGAGTGTATGCGAAATGGGCGGCGACCCACTTGTGAGCGATTTATGCGGGCGCGACTTGTAGCTCTCAGCTGTCTCGCGGACGCGACTTGTAGCTCTCAGGGCATCTCCAGCCGTTGGCCCCCCCAGGATGCATAAAAATCGCCCTCTGGGGCCGAGCCGGTGATATAATCGGCGCTGGGGGCGGTTTTGCGCCCAGTCGTCACCCCAGGCGTCGAAATTGGCCCACTTTGCAGCCCAATTTCGATGAATAAAGGGTCCATATGAGTGAGAATAGGCCCATATTCGGCGTGGTTTCGCCGTGTCTCGGCGTACAATTATCAACACAATTATTTCTTATCACATATTTCATCACAGAAAAATCAAATACTTCAACAAAATAGTACAACAACAAATAGTTCAATACAAATTATATAGTTCAACAAATAAAAACTCGTATTTCATCACACGGCGTCCCCCTTAAGCCTCCATAGGTGCTCAATCAGATCTTTCTGCAATTGATGATGCACCTGTGGGTCTCGGATCTCCTGACGCATACTGAGATAGGCAGTCCAAGTTACCGGTAGATGGTGATCAACTTCGGCTAGAGTACCCTGCCTGTAGTATGGTTCAGTGTCAAACACTGGGTCTTCTTGCTCGCTCTCGATGATCATGTTGTGCAAGATGACACAGCAAGTCATAATGTCCCATATTTGATCTTTGGACCAGGTCTGAGCGGGGTACCGAACAACAGCGAATTGAGATTGGAGCACACCAAATGCCCGCTCGACATCCTTCCTGCAAGCCTCCTGGACTTTCGCAAACCAGTCGTTCTTGCCTCCTGCCGCAGGGTTTGAGATCGTCTTCACAAATGTCGACCATCTCGGATAGATGCCATCTGCTAGGTAGTACCCCTTGTTGTATTGGTGCCCATTGATCTCGAAGTTCACCGGAGGAGAATGACCCTCAACGAGCTTGGCAAAAATAGAAGAGCACTGCAGCACGTTGATGTCATTGTGAGTTCCTGGCATACCAAAGAAGGAGTGCCAAATCCAGAGGTCCTGTGTGGCTACCGCCTCAAGCACCACACTACAACCGCCTTTGGCGCCTTTGTACATCCCCTGCCAACCAAATGGGCAATTCTTCCATTTCCAATGCATGCAGTCGATGCTTCCAAGCATCCCAAGAAATCCTCTTGCTGCATTCTGGGCTAGGATCCGAGCAGTGTCTTCCGGATTGGGTGTTCTCAAGTATTGTGGCCCAAACACTGCCACCACTGCCCGACAGAACTTGTAGAAACACTCTATGTTGGTGGACTCGGCCATGCGCCCATAGTCGTCGAGTGAATCACCGGGAGCTCCATATGCAAGCATCCTCATCGCTGTCGTGCACTTCTGGATGGAGGTGAATCCAAGAGCGCCAGTGCAATCCATCTTGCACTTGAAGTAGTTGTCGAACTCCCGGATGGAATTCACAATCCTGAGCAAGAGCTTTCGGTTCATCCAATAACGGCGCCGAAATGTTTTCTCGCCGTGAAGTGGAGCATCGGCGAAATAGTCGGAGTAGAGCATGCAGTAGCCTTCAAGACGAAGCCGGTTCTTTGCTTTCAACTGCCCCGGCGCCGAGCCACCTCGCCGTGGCTTTTCATGGCTCGCCAGCAGCTGGGTGAGGGCGGCGAGCACCATGAGATGCTCTTCTTCCTGGACGTCGGCCGCGGCTTCCTCCTCCAGCAGCGCGGCGAGCTCTTCCTCGTCATCCGAGTCCATCGCCGAGACAGGCAAAACGCCGAACACCTTGCGCTTGGTGGGCGTGTACCCGCCGCTAAACCGCGCCTCCGCGGCCGGAAACGCCCAGCTGCTATGGGAGGGGCTGCCGCAGCGAAGCGCTGCTATTTTCCGGCGGGGAATGGCTATCTAGCGGAGTAGGGCGGCGGCCGTCGCCGGGATATAGCTAGTGGTGGCCGAGGGCGCGGGGGGTGCGAGGCGAGTCGGGGGAAGAAAACCTTGACTTTTCTCCTGTCGGTGTGGGTCAGGCGTGCTTTTCCCTAGCGCCGGAGCCCCCAACTGCTCCCCAGCGCGCCGGGTTCGGCCTGTGACCGCCGGGTGGAAAAAAAGTCCGAACCGGTGCGACTGGGCCGTTTTTTCGGCGCCGGCCCCGAAAAAGTGGCCTGGGGGGGCCTGTTGGGGGCGCGGCTGGAGATGCTCTCAGCTGTCTCGCGGACGCGTCTATGTCTCGGTGGCAAGACATAAATAGTACGTTACTGTAGGTTTGGTCATTTTCTTTTCTAACGCCTTTACATGTTCCCGGGAGGACTTGCCGTCTTGGGCCCCCAGCCGAGGAAATTTTAGGATGTGAGCACGTAAGAGCATCTCTAACAGGCGCCGAACGCGTCACGTGCTAAAAACTGCTTTGCCGCGCGCCCATCGTCTGGTTTGACGCGGCGCGCAGCGCTGGCTTCAGCGGCCGCGCTAAAAAGCAGCGCACGCGCCGCTCCAGCAGCGCGCAAAAAATACAGCGCACTCTCATTCTACAACATATTTTAATAAAATTTGCATAGATAAAAAATGATACAAAGGTATTATACATCGGTGCAACTAGATAGATAAT
This sequence comes from Triticum urartu, assembly GCF_003073215.2. Classification (NCBI taxonomy): domain Eukaryota; kingdom Viridiplantae; phylum Streptophyta; class Magnoliopsida; order Poales; family Poaceae; genus Triticum; species Triticum urartu. Next base: position 50,355,182 of record NC_053022.1, read on the forward strand.
CCGAAAGCATAGATAGATAGAACTGCGGTGCAACTAGATAGAAACTACTCCAAGTCGCTACCATCATCACCATCATCATCCTCGTCGGTGTTGTCCGAGGTATCGAGCCACATGTCGTCCCAACGTTCATCGTTTGACGTGAAGATCGACCTCCCACCTGCTGCAACAATATTGGACTGCGCATTCGCCAATGCCTTCCGCCGACGCCGGTCCGCCCACTCCGCGCGGCGCCTTGCCGTCCTCTCCGCCCAGTAGGCACGCTCGTCGGCGACGTCCTCTGGGTGGCGACGGCGCCACTCCACCATGGCTCGCTCGTCCTCCTCAGCGATGAGGAGGCGGCGCTGCCGCCGAGCGTGGTCGGCACAGTCCATGTCGGTGATGAGACGCGGCGGATGGGCAACGTGCTGCGCCTGCTCGCGTGTGAAGACGTCCCGGAAGTTCATCTGCGACCAAGGCCTCTCCAAGCGCCACGCCGCCGCGTCGTATGCGCGGGCCGCGTCGTACGCGCTCCGGAACGACCCAAGGCCGAGCCGGACGTCGCCAGACCGGATCTCGGTGGAGTACCAGCGGTTGAGGCGCTCGCGGATGCCGCGGTAGCCCAAAGAACCCCGGCGGCGCGGCGGCATGGTGGCACGGTGGTGGCGCGGAAAGCGGCGAAGCGGCAAGGTTGCGAGGGGAGGGTGCGTGGATGTGTTCTGTGCGCGTGGCGAGCGCGGGATTTTATAGGCGCGCGCGAAGCGGCGCGCCAAATCTACCGCGCCGCGTGCCGCTTTCTCCCGCGCGTGCGCAAACGCTTCCCGCGCGCGGTAAGTTCCCGCCAATACTGGAGCGCGCGGGACCAGCCGGCGCGCGCTAAAACCAAAGTTTACCGCGCGGGCGCATCTTTTGCCACGCCTGTTGGAGATGCTCTAAGGGCATGTACAATGGTTGATAAGATGGTCTTATCTTAAGTTTTGCATATAATTTAGAGATGACAAAAAAACATGTCTACAATGGGTCATCTCTTAGCCTTATCTTCAACAACTATTATTCCTAAAAATATGATGAGACATATTGTGCTAAGAGATCATCTCTTGTCCTTTCCTAAATAAGAGAAGACAAGCCTTTTCTTGTGAATTCTCTCTCCTCCATCTCATCATTTATCCTATGTGGCAGTCCTAAAATAGCATCATTGTACATGCCCTAAGTAGCACACCAACATAACACACCTGGACATGAATTTATAAAATCGTTTCATGTGTTTTAAAAATGACGATGGTGCACGTAAGTAGCACACCAACCCATAATGTTTTTTATTTATAAAAAATGCACAACTTGCATAAACAAAGTACACATAAAAAATATATTTAAACAGTGTTGATCAAGTATTTGAAAAATGCTAAACATGTAGAAACATTGTTCCTGATGTATATGAAAAATATACAATTTTATGAAAAAAGTAGATATCAAACAAATATTAGCAAAAATATTAATCATGTATTTATAAATTGTTAAATGTGTATTGATGGGCATCTCCATAGCCCGTTGATACGCCTAGTTGATGTGAGACTATCTTCCCCTCCTTTTTGTATTCTCCACAACCACCATTCTATTCCACCTATAGTGCTATATCCATGGCTCACGCTCATGTATTGCGTGAAGATTGAAAAAGTTTTGAAAAAGTTAGAGTATGAAACAATTGCTTGGCTTGTCATCGGGGTTGTGCATGATTTAAATACTTTGTGTGGTGAAGATGGAGCATAGCCAGACTATATGATTTTGTAGGGATAACTTTCTTTGGCCATGTTATTTTGAGAAGACATAATTGCTTTGTTAGTATGCTTGAAGTATTATTATTTTTATGTCAATATAAACTTTTGTCTTGAATCTTTCTAATCTGAATAGTCATATTACAATTAAGAAGATTTGCATTGAAATTATGCCAAGTAGCACTCCGTATCAAAAATTCTCTTTTTATCATTTACCTACTCAAGGACGAGCAGGAATTAAGCTTGGGGATGCCTGATACGTCTCCAACATATCTATATTTTTGATTGCTCCATGCTATATTATCTACTGTTTTGGACTATATTGGGCTTTATTTTCCACTTGTATATTATTTTTGGGACTAACCTATTAACCGGAGGCCCATCCCAGAATTGCTGTTTTTTTTGCCTATTTCAGTGTTTCGGAGAAATAGAATATCAAACAAAGTCCAAACGGAATAAAACCTTCGGGAACGTGATTTTCTCACAGAACGTGATCCAGGAGACTTGGACCGTACTCGAAGGAGTCAAAGAGGAGGTCACGAGGCTGGGGGGCGTCCCCCCCTAGGGCGCGCCCCCCTGCCTCATGGGCCCCTCGGTGCTCCACCGACGTACTCCTTCCTCCTATATATACATACGTATCCCCAAACGATTAGAATAGGAGCCAAAAATCTAATTCCACCGCCGCAACTTTCTGTATCCACGAGATCCCATCTTGGGGCCTGTTCCGGAGCTCCGCCGGAAGAGGGCCATCATCACGGAGGGCTTCTACATCATCCTAGCCCCTCCGATGAAGTGTGAGTAGTTTACCTCAGACCTTCGGGTCCATAGTTAGTAGCTAGATGGCTTCCTCTCTCTCTTTGAATCTCAATACAAAGTTCTCCCCCTCTCTTGTGGAGATCTATTCGATGTAATCTTCTTTTTGCGATGTGTTTGTTGAGACCGATGAATTGTGGGTTTATGATCAAGTCTATCTATGAATAATATTTGAATCTTCTCTGAATTCTTTTATGTATGATTGGTTATCTTTGCAAGTCTCTTCGAATTATCCGTTTGGTTTGGCCAACTAGATTGGTAGTTCTTGCCATGAGAGAAGTGCTTAGCTTTGGGTTCGATCTTGCGGTGTCCTTTCCAAGTGACAGAAGGGGTAGCAAGGCACGTATTGTATCGTTGCCATCGAGGATAACAAGATGGGGTTTATTTCATATTGCATGAATTTATCTCTCTACATCATGTCATCTTGCTTAATGCGTTACTCTGTTTTAAACTTAATACTCTAGATGCATGCTGGATAGCGGTTGATGAGTGGAGTAATACTAGTAGATGCAGAATCGTTTCGGTCTACTTGTCACGGACGTGATGCCTATATACATGATCATGCCTAGATATTCTCATAACTATGCTCAATTCTGTCAATTGCTCAACAGTAATTTGTTCACCCACCGTAGAATACTTATGCTCTTGAGAGAAGCCACTAGTGAAACCTATGGCCCCCGAGTCCATTCTCATTATATCAATCTCCATCACTTTAATCTTGCTTTGCTTTTTTACTTTGCATTTACTTTTTACTTTGCATCTTTATACCAAAAATACCAAAAATATTATATCTATCGGATCTCACCCTCGTAAGTGACCATGAAGGGATTGACAACCCCTAATCGCGTTGGTTGCGAGTAGCTATCGTTTTGTGCAGGTACGAGGGACTTGAGCGTGGCCTCCTACTGGATTGATACCTTGGTTCTCAAAAACAGAGGGAAATACTTACGCTACTCTGCTGCATCATCCCTTCCTCTTCGGGGAAAACCAATGCAAGCTCAAGACGTAGCAGGCCACTCCAGAGGAGGTCTTGCGTCGTCCGCCTCGCGAGGCTTGGCCCCTCGCGAGGGTCTTGGGCGCTTTGTTGGTGAAGATGGGCCGTACGGCCCGCTAGCTCAGCCACACCGCGGGCCGCAGGCAGGCAAGTCTGGGGACCCCCGTTCCCAGAATGCCGACAGTAGCCCCCGGGACCAAGGTGCGCACAGGCTTGGCTTTGCGGCGAAGCTAAGGGTCAAGTTCGGAGCATCGCGGCCCCAAAAGCCTGCGGCCTCAGTTGACACGTGGCGGTTGATTGGACGTGGGCGTCTCCGCTTCCCCACGTTGTCTCCGTAACTGCTTGACCTGACAAAAGGCTGGCGCGGGCGCCACTTGCCTTCATTGCTTCTTCCTCGCCTCGCTCGAGATTCCCTTTCTTGCTCTTCGCCGCCGCTACCTACAGATCTGCTCCGGCCTCGCTCTGCATCTGCTGCCCATGGCGCCGCGCAAGGTCAAGACTTCCTCGTCCCCGGCTTGGTACGAGCATGCTCCTGAGGAGCCCAGTGTCACGGAGAAGAGCCTTGCCTCCGTGCGCCTGCTGACGGCGGGAGAGAGCAACGAGTGGGGGAAGACGGAGCTCCGGCTTGCTTCCGACGAGCCGGAGCCTGAGGGGAGCACCTTCTTCCCCTTCTTTTCGAGCAGCGTTGCCGTCGGGTTGGTTCCTTGTAACACCCACGATGCGGCTATATCTCCCACGTGTCGGAGCACGACTTAGAGGCATAACCACATAGTAGGCATGTCACAAGAGGGGTAATCTTTACACATCCCATGTACTGAATAAGAAAGGGATAAAGAGTTGGCTTACAATCGCCACTTCACACAATACATAAATATAGCATTACAACATATAGATACAAACAAGGTCCGACTACGGAACCAAAATAAAGACAACCCCAAATGCATAGGTCCCCGATCGCCCCAACCGGACTCCACTACTGATCGAAAGGAAAGGAAAACAACACAACGAACACGATCTTCATCGAGCTCCCACTTGAGCTCAGCTGCGTCATCTGCACTGGTATCAACGGCACCTGCAAATGTTTTGAAAGTAATCTGTGAGTCACGAGGACTCAACAATCTCACACCCGCGAGATCAAGACTATTTAAGCTTATGGGTAGGGAAAGGTAGTGAGGTGGAGCTGCAGAAAGCACTAAATATATATGGTGGCTAACATACGCAAATAAGAGCGAGAAGAGAAGCAAAGCCACCCTCTCATGAACTAGAAGTGATCAAGAAGTGATCCTGAAACTACTTACGTTCAAGCATAACACCAAAACCATGTTCACTTCCCGGACTCCGCCGGAAAGAGACCATCACGGCTACACACGTAGTTGATGCATTTTATTTAAGTTAAGAATCAAGTTCTCTACAACCGGATATTAACAAATCCCCATCTGCCCATAACCGCGGGCACGGCTTTCGAAAGTTCAAAACCCTGCAGGGGTGTCCCAACTTAGCCCATCACAAGCTCTCACGGTCAACGAAGCATATTCCTTCTCCTAGGACGACCCGATCAGGCTCGGAATCCCGGTTACAAGACATTTCGACAATGGTAAAACAAGACCAGCAAAGCCACCCGAATGTGCCGACAAATCCCGATAGGAGCTGCACATATCTCGTTCTCAGGGCACACCGGATGAGCAAGACGTCGGGTTGGCATAGACCCTGGTTGCCCAGGGGCGCCGGACATCGCTCAGGTTGGACCAACACTTAGAGAAGCACTGGCCCGGGAGGGTTAAAATAAAGATGACCCTCGGGAGCGCGACTCCCAAGGGAAAAGGTAGGTCGTGGTGAGGCAAATGGTAAAACCAAGGTTGGGCCTTGCTGGAGGAGTTTTATTCAAAGCGAACTGTCAGGGGGTCCCCATAACACTCAACCGTGTAAGGAACGCAAAATCAAGGAACATAACACCAGTATGACGGAAACTAGGGCGGCAAGAGTGGAACAAAACACCAGGCATAAGGCCGAGCCTTCCACCCTTTACCAAGTATATAGATGCATTAAATTAAATAAGAGATATTGTGATATCCCAACATATCCATGTTCCAACATGGAACAAATTTCATCTTCACCTGCAACTAGCAACGCTATAAGAGGGGTTGAGCAAAGCGGTAACATAGCCAAACAACGGTTTGCTAGGAAAGGTGGGTTAGAGGCTTGTCATGGCAATATGTGAGGCATGACATAGCAAGTGGTAGGTATCGCGGCATAGGCATGTCCGGTTTAAAGTATGATGCATGTCCGATTTAAAGAAGCATGGCATGGCAATATGCAACAAACAACACTACAAATGCATATTGACGGAACATCCACATTCAAGTTATTTAGTTCTATCTCGTTTATGTACCCTATAATATTAAATGTTGTTTAACATGGCAAGGGTGAAGCATATGAACACTACCTATCTAGGCAAGTTTAAATGCGGCCGGAACAACAAACAACAAGTCCGGAAACTCCTCATGTGCATATTTTAAGGTTTGGTATTGTTCTGCCCTAAACACAATTTTAGAGTTATCAAACATGCAAAGTGATGCCACCATGTTAAACTAGGCAATTTTCTACCCCATTTACATATAAAGTTTATTAGGTTTGGAGCTACAGTTATTTAGTTATGAATAAAATCATTTTAAGGAAATTAAAGCAAACATCATTTTAAGCATCTCAAACATGGATGAAAGTGGCAAATTATTGATCTACACAAAATTCTAAGAATTTTACATATATAGAACATTTTAAACCAATGCACGGTTTGTGAGTAATGATATGCATGAAGGCTAGGGGGTTTTCTGCAATTCTGAAAATCTACGGATAAATCGCTAAAATCGTTGGAACAGGAAGAAACCCATAACGGGCCAAATCTGCTGGACTGGGCCACAAGAGGAGCATACAGAGGGCGGGGTGGCTCACCCTGGGCCAAGGCCCGGTCCAGTGGAAGCAGCAGGCCGGCGGGTCTGGCTGGGCCTAGGAGGCGCTGGGCCTAAGCGATCTGATACGGGAGACCCACAGCGAGGCGCTGGACGAGCAGGCGGTCAACGGGGCTGGAGCTCTCTGCTCAATCCCGAGATCACGCACGAAGACACTCCTCGGGCGCTGCAGGAACCAACAGGCGCGGCGGCTCCAGGGACTTGGCAAGGAGTCCTAATGTTGCTTTAGTAGTTTGTGATAAAATTACGGGAATAATGCAAATAAGAAAAATACTAATTGTTCACCGAGTGGGCTATCTTCCAGAACATCTGGTGCAAATATCTATTTAACCCAATTTCGGTGCCCATTTGAGCTATTTTCGATTTCTTGAACACACCTTGATTTAATATTTGTAATAAACATTGTTGTGCAGTTTGCTTAATGTTCAATAAATTGTGCTATTGGTTCGGTTTTACTAGCTTCAGTTGAGAAGAGATAAACATTATTGTTGTGCGGTTTGCTTACAGTTCAATAAATTGTCCTCCTTCGTTGGGAGTACATGCTTTTAGTTACCAATTAGATGTCTGATCGAAATTAGAAATTTAACACCACAAATTCTAGGTACATTTTCCATTCTTTTTCACTAATGGAACTGCAAATGTGGAAATATTTAGAAAAGGGAAATCAATATTGCTCAACAAATTATACATTTTTAAAATGAATGTCTTGCTGATGGAAAGGCTCAGTGGCCTATATTTTCCACCAACCCAAATTAGTTCACATAATGTGTTTCAGTTGAAAACTTAATGATGCATCCATTTGTGATCGTTTCTTCTGGGTACTGGATTATTGGTATGATGCCTCCATGCATTCTATCAAATTCAGTAGGAATAGAGACGCTAATTAGTTGCAGCTCTTCTTAGACATTGTACTGTACCCCTTCTCATAAACTTGACATGTTGATAGCCAAAAAATTATTTTATCATCAAGGCAGCTAGCAAATTAGAATTCATAAGGTTGATAACAATTGAGGAATTTAGAATACATAAGATTGGTAATAAATTGAGGAATTCACTCAAATTATATTATTTAATATGGATAAACAGGAAACTGTAATATGATATTGTAGTCATAACATTGAAAACTTAGTAAGTACGTTCGTATGCTAGCCGGTGCAGAAGTACAGGTTGATGACTAGTTGATCTAAACAGCAGGAGGGACGCTACAACATCTCCAAGTCACGGCCCAATCTCAAACTCCACCGGCAACACGGAGAAATCATGGTCGCATCTTGGTGGTTGGCACAGAGAAGCTGAGCGCACTTAGTGTAGAAGCTTTGGAGGTTGCGCCGGCTAAGGAAAGGACGCCGTAGAAAAGCCGACCGCCGATGTCTAAACTCTAATGCAGCGTCACGATCCGGGGAGGGAGCGCACTGTGATTGCGAAACGAGCGATCGAGAGAGAGATGCGAGCGAGAACGATGAACACGAACACGAGAGAGAGTGGTTTTTCCTCTGCACAAACCTCGCAGCTTTTCTGTTATCTTTCTCTTTCTCTTATCTTAGTTACATTGAGTGAGAGAGAGTGGTTTTTCCTCTACGCAAACCTCGCAGCTTTTCTGTTATCTTTCTCTTTCTCTTATCTTAGTTACATTGAGTGAACACAACTACTAGCTAACCTCCCGGCCTGCTCGCTCGATCCGGTGAAGTCGAGCCATCCCACGACTCCTCCACACGGTGATATGTGCTGACCGGGAGAGAAACAATGAGAAAGGAGTGCGTGCACTGTGCACGTCTCCACTACGTGCGTGCATGCGGCTGTCGCATCAGGCCCATGCACACCTTATTACAACAGAAAAATATAGCATCCTACGCTGCCTGACGATGAGCTTATAGCAGGCTAACACGCACTCGGAGACTCTGAAGGGGCATAAGTCGCCGTCGCCATGGAAGCGATCAATGACGGTCGTGGTCGTGCTCCAGGTGCCGGTGGCGGCGCCATCCATGAGGGGGGGCACACCCCGGAGACGCGTGTCGGGCGTTTGCACCCGCCACAACACTTCCAGACTTGTGAGAGGCCGCCTACGCAAGATTTGGAGGCATGCTAGCCCCCGGAGGCCGCCGGCCACAGTTGTAGACACGCGAAGAGCAATCCACGTAAGAGGGAATTGTTCAGATACTTCTCCATCACGAAAAATTATGAAAAATTACCATCATTCCTACAACACATATGCCCACGTCGTGTAAAAAACTCATGATTTTATCGCGCTCCGAGTATTTAATAATATTCACGCCGCATCGTTACCGCAGAACGTCTAATACCGTGCCATCGCCGTCCGTGAGGGGGGCCACACCCCGGAGACGCGTGCCGCCTCTTCGGACATGCCACCACACCATCCCGCATGTATGAGGTCCCGGTGCGACGCTCCGGTGGCATTGCTCTCCCCCTAGGGCCCCCGTCCCGCCTAACCCTGTAGCGTTTGACCAAGGGATCTACCCCTTTGACTTTGCACGGACGGGCTTTGAGCAGTGGACGTATCCACCTGGTTGTGTTAGGTCAGCCCATAGGAACAATCTGGAGCAACATCCGGGCCAGACCCAAGGCAAGATCCCCTTCGTGTGGACCTGACGTGTCCGTTTCCACCCCCCTCCAGGTGCCGGCGGCGGCGCCGTCCGTGAGGGGAGGGCACACCCCGGAGACGCGTGTCAGGCGTTTGCACCCGCCACAACACTTCCAGACTTGTGAGAGGCCGCCTACGCAACATTTGGAGGCATTCTAGCCCCCGGAGGCCACCGGCCACAGTCGTAGACACGCGAAGAGCAATCCGCGTAAGAGGGAATTGTTCAGATACTTCTCCATCACAAAAAATTATGAAAAATTACCATCAGTCCTACAACACATATGCCCACGTCGTGTAAAAAACTCATGATTTTATCGCGCTACGAGTATTTAATAATATTCAGGCCGCATTGTTACCGCAGAACGTCTACTACCGTGTCATCGCCGTCCATGAGGGGGGGCCACACCCCGGAGATGCATGCCGCCTCTTCAGACATGCCACCACACCATACCGCATGTGTGAGGTCCCGGTGCGATGCTTGGGTGGCATTGCTACCCCCTAGGGCCCCCGTCCCGCCTAACCCTGTAGCGTTTGACCACGGGATCTATCCCTTTGACTTTGCATGGACGGGCTTTGACCAGTGGACGTATCCACCCGGTTGTGTTAGGTCAGCCCATAGGAACACTTTGGAGCAACATCCGGGCCAGACCCAGGGCAAGATCCCCTCCGTGTGGACCCGACGCGTCCGTTTCCCTCCCTCCAGGTGCCGGCAGCGGCGCCGTCCGTGAGAGGGGGGCACCCCGGAGACGCGTGCCGGGCGTTTGCACCCGCCACAACACTTCCAGACTTCTGAGGGCCGCCTATGCAAGATTTGGCGGCATGCTAGCCCCCGGAGGCCGCAGGCCATAGTCGTAGACACGCGAAGAGCAATCCGCGTAAGAGGGAATTCTTCAGATACTTCTCCATCACGAAAAATTATGAAAAATTACCATCAGTCCTACAGCACATGTGCCCACGTCGTGTAAAAAACTCATGATTTTATCGCGCTTCGAGTATTTAATAATATTCACGTCGCATCGTTACCGCAGAACGTCTACTACCGTGTCATTGCCGTCTGTGAGGGGGGCCACACCCCGGAGATGTGTGCCGCCTCTTCCGACATGCCACCACACCATCCCGCATGTATGAGGTCCCGGTGCCACGCTCCGGTGGCATTGCTTCCCCCCTAGGGCCCCCGTCCCGCCTAATCCTGTAGCATTTGACCACGGGATCTACCCCTTTAACTTTGCACGGACGGGCTTTGAGCAGTGGACGTATCCACCCGGTTGTGTTAGGTCAGCCCATAGGAACACTCTGGAGCAACATCCGGGCCAGACCCACGGCGAAATCCCCTCCGTGTGGACCCGACGCGTCCGTTTCCCCCCCTCCAAGTGCCGGCGGCGGCGCCGTCCGTGAGGGGGGGCACACCCCGGAGACGCGTGCCGGACGTTTGCACCCGCCACAACACTTCCAGACTTGTGAGAGGCCGCCTACGCAAGATTTGGCGGCATGCTAGCCCCCAGAGGCCGCAGGCCACAGTCGTAGACACGCGAAGAGCAACCCGCGTAAGAGGGAATTGTTCAAATACTTCTCCATCACGAAAAATTATGAAAAATTACCATCAGTCCTACAGCACATGTGCCCACGTCGTGTAAAAAACTCAAGATTTTATCGCGCTCCAAGTATTTAATAATATTCACACCGCATCGTTACCGCAGAACGTCTACTACCGTGTCATCGCCGTCCGTGAGGGGGGGCCACACCCCGGAGACGCGTGCCGCCTCTCCGGACATGCCACCACACCATCCCGCATGTATGAGGTCCCGGTGCGACGCTCGGGTGGCATTGCTACCCCTTAGGGCCCCCGTCCCGCCTAACCCTGTAGCATTTGACCACGGGATCTACCCCCTTGACTTTGCACGGACGGGCTTTGACTTTGCACGGACGGGCTTTGACCAGTGGACGTATCCACCCAGTTGTGTTAGGTCAGCCCATTGGAACACTCTGGAGCAACATCCGGGCCAGACCCAGGGCAAGATCCCCTCCGTTTGGACCCGACACGTCCGTTTCCCCCCCTCCAGGTGCCGGCGGCGGCGCCATCCATGAGGGGGGCACACCCCGGAGACGCGTGTCGGGCGTTTGCACCCGCCACAACACTTCCAGACTTGTGAGAGGCCGCCTACGCAAGATTTGGAGGCATGCTAGCCCCCGGAGGCCGCCGGCCACAGTTGTAGACACGCGAAGAGCAATCCACGTAAGAGGGAATTGTTCAGATACTTCTCCATCACGAAAAATTATGAAAAATTACCATCATTCCTACAACACATATGCCCACGTCGTGTAAAAAACTCATGATTTTATCGCGCTCCGAGTATTTAATAATATTCACGCCGCATCATTACCGCAGAACGTCTAATACCGTGCCATCGCCGTCCGTGAGGGGGGCCACACCCCGGAGACGCGTGCCGCCTCTTCGGACATGCCACCACACCATCCCGCATGTATGAGGTCCCGGTGCGACGCTGCGATGGCATTGCTCTCCCCCTAGGGCCCCCGTCCCGCCTAACCCTGTAGCGTTTGACCAAGGGATCTACCCCTTTGACTTTGCACGGACGGGCTTTGAGCAGTGGACGTATCCACCCGGTTGTGTTAGGTCAGCCCATAGGAACAATCTGGAGCAACATCCGGGCCAGACCCACGGCAAGATCCCCTTCGTGTGGACCCGACGCGTCCGTTCCCCCCCCCCCTCCAGGTGCCGGCGGCGGCGCCGTCCGTGAGGGGAGGGCACACCCCGAAGACGCGTGTTGGGCGTTTGCACCCGCCACAACACTTCCAGACTTGTGAGAGGCCGCCTACGCAAGATTTGGCGGCATGCTAGCCCCCGGAGGCCACCGGCCACAGTTGTAGACACGCGAAGAGCAATCCGCGTAAGAGGGAATTGTTCAGATACTTCTCCATCATGAAAAATTACCATCAGTCCTACAGCACATATGCCCACGTCGTGTAAAAAACTCATGATTTTATCGCGCTCCGAGTATTTAATAATATTCACGCCGCATCGTTAGCGCAGAACGTCTACTACCGTGTCATCGCCGTCCGTGAGGGGGGGCCACACCCCGGAGATGCGTGCCGCCTCTTCGGACATGCCACCACACCATCCCGCATGTATGAGGTCCCGGTGCGACGCTCGGGTGGCATTGCTACCCCTTAGGGCCCCCGTCCTGCCTAACCCTGTAGCGTTTGACCACGGGATCTACCCCTTTGACTTTGCACGGACTAGCTTTGACTTTTCACGGACGGGCTTTGACCAGTGGACGTATCCACCCGGTTGTGTTAGGTCAGCGCATAGGAACACTCTGGAGCAACATCCGGGCCTGACCCATGGCAAGATCCCCTCCGTGTGGACCCGACGCGTCCGTTCCCCCCTCCCTCCAGGTGCCGGTGGAGGCGCCGTCAATGAGGGGTGGGCACACCCCGGAGACGCGTGCCGGGCGTTTACACCCGCCATAACACTTCCAGACTTGTGAGAGGCCGCCTACGCAAGATTTGGCGGCATGCAAGCCCCCGGAGGCTGCCGGATACAGTCGTAGACACGCGAAGAGCAATCCGCGTAAGAGGGAATTGTTCAGATACTTCTCCATCACGAAAAATTATGAAAAATTACCATCAGTCCTACAGCACATATGCCCACATCATGTAAAAAACTCATGATATTATCGCGCTCCGAGTATTTAATAATATTCACGCCGCATCGTTACCGCAGAACGTCTACTACCGTGTCATCGCCGTCCGTGAGGGGGGGCCACACCCCGGAGACGCGTGCCGCCTCTTCGGACATGCCACCACACCATCCCGCATGCATGAGGTCCCGGTGCGACGCTCAGGTGGCATTGCTACCCCTTAGGGCCCCCGTCCCGCCTAACCCTGTAGCGTTTGACCACGGGATCTACCCCTTTGACTTTGCACGGATGGGCTTTGACTTTTCACGGACGAGCTTTGACCAGTGGACGTATCCACCCGGTTGTGTTAGGTCAGCCCATAGGAACACTCTCGAGCAACATCCAGGCCAGACCCACGGCAAGATCCCCTCCGTGTGGACCCGACGCGTCCGTTCCCCCCCCCCTCCAGGTGCCGACGGCGGCGCCGTCCGTGAGGGGAGGGCACACCCCGGAGACGCGTGCCTGGCGTTTGCACCCGCCACAACACTTCTAGACTTGTGAGAGGCCGCCTACGCAAGATTTGGCGGCATGCTAGCCCCCGGAGGCCGCGGGCCACAGTCGTAGACACGCGAAGAGCAATCCGCGTAAGAGGGAATTTTTCAGATACTTCCCCATCATGAAAAATTATGAAAAATTACCATCAGTCCTACAGCACATGTGCCCACGTCGTGTAAAAAACGCATGATTTTACCGCGCTCCGAGTATTTAATAATATTCACGCCGCATCGTTACCGCAGAACGTCTACTACCGTGTCATCGCCGTCCGTGAGGGGGGCCCACACCTCGGAGACGTGTGCCGCCTCTTCGGACATGCCACCACACCATCCCGCATGTATGAGGTCCCGGTGCGACGCTCGGGTGGCATTGCTACCCCCCTAGGGCCCCCGTCCCGCCTAACCCTGTAGCGTTTGACCACGGGATCTACCCCTTTGACTTTGCACGGACGGGCTTTGACCAGTGGACGTATCCACCCGGTTGTGTTAGGTCAGTCCATAGGAACACTCTGGAGCAACATCCGGGCCAGACCTAGGGCAAGATCCCCTCTGTGTGGACCCGACGTGTCCGTTTCCCTCCCTCCAGGTGCCGGCAGCGACGCCGTCTGTGAGGGGGGGCACCCCGGAGACGCGCGCTGGGCGTTTGCACCCGCCACAACACTTCCAGACTTGTGAGAGGCCGCCTGCGCAAGATTTAGCGGCATGCTAGCGCCCGGAGGCCGCCGGCCACAGTCGTAGACACGTGAAGAGCAATCCGCGTAAGAGGGAATTGTTCAGTTACTTGTCCATCACTAAAAATTATGAAAAATTACCATCAGTCCTACAGCACATATGCCCACGTCGTGTAAAAAACTCATGATTTTATCGCGCTCCGAGTATTTAATAACATTCACGCCGCATCGTTACCGCAGAACGTCTACTACCGTGTCATCGCCGTCCGTGAGGGGGGGCCACACCCCGGAGACGGGTGACGCCTCTTCGGACATGCCACCACACCATCCCGCATGTATGAGGTCCCGGTGCGACGCTCGGGTGGCATTGCTACCCCCCTAGGGCCCCCGTCCCGCCTAATCTATAGCCTTTGACCACGGGATCTATCCCTTTGACTTTGCACGGACGGGCTTTGACCAGTGGACGTATCCACCCGGTTGTGTTAGGTCAGCCCATAGGAACACTTTGGAGCAACATCCGGGCCAGACCCAGGTCAAGATTCCCTCCGTGTGGACCCGACGCGTCCGTTTCCCTCCCTCCAGGTGCCGGCAGCGGCGCCGTCCGTGAGAGGGGGGCACCCCGGAGACGCGTGCTGGGCGTTTGCACCCGCCACAACACTTCCAGACTTGTGAGAGGCGGCCTTCGTAAGATTTAGCGGCATGCTAGCCCCCGGAGGCCGCCGGCCACAGTCATAGACACGCGAAGAGCAATCCGCGTAAGAGGGAATTGTTCAGTTACTTCTCCATCACGAAAAATTATGAAAAATTACCATCAGTCCTAAAGCACATGTGCCCACGTCGTGTAAAAAACTCATGATTTTATCGTGCTCCAAGTATTTAATAATATTCACGCCGCATCATTACCGTAGAACGTCTACTACCGTGTCATCGCCGTCCGTGAGGGGGGACACACCCCGGAGAAACGTGCCGGGCGTTTGCACCCACCACAACACTTCCAGACTTGTGAGAGGCCGCCTACGCAAGATTTGGCGGCATGCTAGCCCCCGGAGGCCGCCGGCCACAGTCATAGACACGTGAAGAGCAATCCGCGTAAGAGGGAATTGTTCAGATACTTCTCCATAACGAAAAATTATGAAAAATTACCATCAGTCCTACAGGACATGTGCCCACGTCGTGTAAAAAACTCATGATTGTATCACGCTCCGAGTATTTAATAATATCCACGCCGCATCGTTACCGCAGAACGTCTACTACCGTGTCATCGCCGTCCGTGAAGGGGGGGGGGGCACAGCCCGGAGACGCGTGCCGCCTCTTCTGACATGCCACCACACCATCCCGCATGTATAAGGTCCCAGTGCAACACTCCGGTGGCATTGCTACCCCCTAGGGCCCCCGTCACGCCTAACCCTGTAGCGTTTGACCACGGGATCTAGCCCTTTGACTTTGCACGGACGGGCTTTGACCAGTGGACGTATCCACCCGGTTGTGTTAGGTCAGCCCATAGGAACACTTTGGAGAAACATCCGTGTCAGGGTTAGACGGGACGGGGTACCGAAGGGGGGGGGGTAGCAATGCCGCCAGGTGTTGCGGTGGGCCCTCCTACGCTTGTGGAAGCATGCATGGTGGCACGCTCAGGCACCCGACATGCGGCTCCGGGGTGTGCCACCCTCACGGGCGTCGCTGCCGCCATGTCTCGGAGGGGGGAAACGGCCACCACAGCTTACACACGACAAACTGAGAAGGTGGAGAAGTATGTGAACATAGATTGGTGGCGAGGTGGAACTATTTTTTACAGTGTGCTGAGAGCCAGACATTAATAATTACATTTTGTTAGGAAATTTTTTAAATAAATTGAATTTAATGTAAACAAAAAACAAAAAAAGCAGGTATGCCGACGGCATAACAGTCGGCATAGGTGGAAAGAACCTATGCCGACGACTATACCGTCGGCATACCTCACACCTTATCCAACCGGGCAGCCCACGCCCCGACCACTCATTCGACCTAACCCCCTCATCCACCCTCCTCGCTCGATCTAGCCCCGCCGCCGCTCGATCCCCGCCCTCCGCCGCTCGATCCCCGCCCTCCACCACTCGATCCCCCCGCCACCGGCCATCCCAGCCCCGCACCGCCGACGCCCCCATCTGCACCGCTGCCGCCCCGTCCTGGCCGTGTCGCACCGACCCCTCCCCACGCTCCTCGCCCCCCCGTCCTCCCTCTGCACTGCCGCCGGCTGTTCTCTCCCCGCACCGCCGCCAACTGTCCCCGCCCGCCCCGCATCGTCGCTGGTCGTTCCCGGCTGCCCCGCACCGCGCGGCCCCGTCCCGGGACTGGCCCCGTCATGCTCGCCCCCTTCCCGGCCCTCCTGCTCGTGGTGAGCTGGCTGCGGCCACGACTCCGGCGGTTCGACGCCCCCTTCCCAGCCCTCCTCTGCTGCTGGTGAGCACCGGGGAGCCCCCAGCCGCCCACGCTCCGCCACCCGTTGCCGGCCCCTCTGACACCACCTCCGCCACCACGTCCCCTGCCCCCTCGGTGAGCTCCCCCGTCATCCTGCCGCTCCCCCCGCTGCTGCCGTTGCTCCTCTGCCGCTGCTGTGCTGCTAGATGAATGGATGGATAGATAGTTAGATAAATAGATTTTTTGTATGTTTTTTCTTCTTCTTGCTACTGTTTTTA
Source organism: Triticum urartu (assembly GCF_003073215.2). NCBI lineage: Eukaryota > Viridiplantae > Streptophyta > Magnoliopsida > Poales > Poaceae > Triticum > Triticum urartu. Next base: position 50,371,840 of record NC_053022.1, read on the forward strand.
GGTGGATGGATGTATGGATAAATTTTTCTTAGAAGGATTCATGGATGTTGTTAGAATCATAGATGGTGGATGGATGGAATGTCGGTGAATTTTTTTAGAAACTTTGTTTGTCATATATTTAATGTTAGGTCATGTTGACGAATGTATGTTGGTAAAGTTAATGATAGATGAATGGATGGATGGATGTTGGACAAAATTTGACACTTGACTGAGATGTGATGATCTTGTTATTTTTTTGATACTCATAATGATCTTGATAAAATAATTGAAGACAAAATTTTGAGACTTACTAAGATGTGATGATCTTGCTAAAAAAATGATACTCATGATGATCTTGCTAAAAAAATAGAACACAAAAGTTTGACACTTTACTGAGATGTGATGATCTAAGTTGTTCTTTCCGAGGAATTTGCAGGCGTTGTGGTGTCGCATTTCATCAGAGTGACTGTTGTCTGACGTGTTGGTCCCCTTGAGCATCCCTCTGATGTTCGACTACTTCCTCTATAGCCGAGGGTGAGCTACAAGTCCATCTCCTCCATTTTTTAATATCACTAGATTTCATTCTCAAGTCAACTGACGTAACCTAGGCGTCTCCCGTCCGAAAGGGTTGCATGGATAAATATGCATTCAATTGCATATTTATCACCGCAGCTCTTTCGGATTGTCCAGTGTTTTCCACGGACAGCCCGAGGATGTGTAGATTGGGTATGTTCTCCATGTTCTACCCCGTTCCAAGACAGGATTTCAGCGGCGCCTCCCCATTGTTCTCCGGAGCACATTCTCTCGGCTATTTGCTGAGACGTGTATCTGGAGAACAGCGGGGAGGTGCTGCCGAAATTTTGTCTCGGAATGGGGTAGAATGGAGAATGTACTCAATCTACACATCCTCGGGTGGGATTAGGACCCATCTTTACCTATTAGAGATGTAGGTGGATTAAACGTGGTAGAAACTGAAAATTTGATGTGATTAATTTAAGTGAATCCTTAATTATGTTGTGTGGGTTGCAAAAAAGCAGAGGATGGCAGATAATCAGTGGATGTACAGTGGTTTTATCCGTCGGAATCGAGTAACATCAGAGTGGATCGCGAAAACCGATGTGTATTTGAAGGACATATTCCGTCGTCCAATGAGAATTATCCCACCGTGCCCCTGTGCGAGATGTGCCAGACGTCACCGTAGAAATCAGACAGACATGAGTGAGCACCTTCGCACGCACGGATATATGCCAAACTTTGACATGCCGCCGATAAACATAGCCGAGCAGGACCGTGGTAGAGAGGAGGTGATGCGACAACGCATCGATGGATGTGAGGACGACGGGGTCAGGGACATGCTAGATGATGTCATTGTTGTAGAAACGGCAAATGCGACACCTTCAGAGAATGAACCGGAGGAGCTGGAGGCAACCGCAAAGGCCTTCTTGGAGGTCTTGGCCTCGTCGAAGAAACCTCTTTATGCGGGTGCGAAAATATCTCAGCTGGATGCCATCTCGCAACTGATTGCAGTCAAGGCTGAGTACGGCTGTAGCCAGAAATGCTTCGAAGCATTCCTGGGAGTATGGGCTAACAGCCTCCTTGGGGGTCATGAACTGCCGAAAAGCATGTATGATACAAAGAAAATCATGAAGGCACTCTCTATGGATTATGAGAAAATACATGTTTGCTCGAAGAATTGCCTTTTGTTTAGGCACGAGTATGCGGATGACAAGTACTGTAGGAAGTGCGGTTCGTCTCGGTACATTAAGGTGGTCGGTGAGGATGGTGAGAAAAAGCAGCTAACCATCCCCGTTAAGGTTCTTCGGTATCTTGATTTTATAAAAAGACTGCAGCGCCTTTTCATCACGAAGGAGTCTACCAAAATGATGAAGTGGCACAAGGAAGGTATAAGGTACAATCCAAAAAAAATCGTACATCCATCGGGAGGGGAAGCATGGAAGTCATTCGATGAAGAATACCCCGAGGAAGCAGCCGAGGCTCGGAATGTCAGAATAGCCATATCAGGTGATGGGTTGAATCCATATGGTATGTCGTCCAATCCATATAGCTGCTGGCCTTTGTTTGTAATTCCGCTCAATCTTCCTCCCGATGCCCTAATGCAATGGAAGACCATGTTCTTGTCGCTCATCATTCCGGGGCCTGACTACCCGGGGAAGCAATTGGGTGTGTTTATGCAGCCGCTTGTGGATGCTTTGCACCATTCTTGGTACTTTCCGAGGTTGACATACGACCGGGATCTGCAGAGAAATTTCTTGATGAAAGTTTGGTTGCACAATTGCATGCATGACTTTCCCGGCTATGCTCTATTCTGTGGATGGTGTACAAGTGGTAAGATGCCATGCCCAGTGTGCATGCAGGCTCTGCGAATGATTTGGCTGAGTAAGGGTGGCAAGTATGTAGCCTTTGACCTGCATCGACAGTTCCTCCCTCCAGACCATCCAGACAGGGAAGACAAGAAGAACTTCACGAAAGGCCGGGTTGTTCATGAAGTAACCGAGATTCCAACATTTTCGGGGGCAGATGTTCTTGCTCAGCTAAAAGCTCTCAAGCCTAAAGTCAAAGGCAAAGGCAAAGGCAAAGCCAAATCCAAAGCCAAAGGCTTTGAGGGATATGGTGAGACGCACAACTGGACGCACATTACCCCCTTCTCGCAGCTTCCCTATTTCAAGGACCTCAAACTTCCTTACAATATTGATGTGATGCACACCGAAAAGAATGTGGCAGAGTCCCTTTTCCACAGGATCCTCAACATTCCTGATAAGACGAAGGATAACGTAAAAGCTAGAGCCGATCAACAGAGAATTTGTGATAGACCACGCCTGAACATGAAGCCACCCACAGGCAGTCGAAAAAACTGGTTCAAGCCAGATGCTGACTTTGTCCTTAAACCGCCAGAAAAAAAGAAGTACTTATCTGGCTGAAACAAATTTTGAAGTTCACCGATGGTTATGCATCGAATATAAGTAAGGGAGTCAATCTTTCAACGGGCAAAGTGACCGGCCTGAAGAGTCATGACTACCATGTATGGATTGAGCGGATAATGCCGGTGATGGTTCGAGGCTATGTCCCCAAGCATGTCTGGCGAGTGCTTGCCGAGCTTAGCCATTTCTTCCGCACGCTTTGTGCTAAAGAAGTAAGTAAAGAGGTGATTGAAAAATTGCATAAGAAGGCACCAGAGTTGATAGTCAAGCTAGAGAAGATCTTTCCGCCAGGCTTCTTTACTCCGATGACACATCTCATTTTGCACCTCGTGAACGAGGTATTGTTGGGGGGCCCTGTGCAAAATCGCTGGCAGTACGGCCCTGAGAGGCAGAACAAGCATCTCCGACGGAAATGTGGAAACAAAGCTAAGATTGAAGCTTCCATAGCTGAGGCAGTTATCCTAGAGGAGGTGTCAGACCTCAGGACATCATAATATTCAGACCACGTTCCCCATCTGCATAACAAGGTGCCTCGATACAATATAGAAGAGCCCAAGTATCAACCCAGGCTCAATCTATTCAACGCGCAAGGTGGGAGGGCTGGGGACTCGAAATCTTATAACATGCCACGACAAGAGTGGGAGGACCTCATGTTCTATATCTTGCACAACATCAAAGAAGTTGAGGAAGTGTGGATGTGGTAATACCACTACACCATTCCTTTATGTCTTCCACATCATCATGTTTCATGTTCACTTAGTCCCGGTCTAACACCGCTTATCTTCTTTTAGTGATTTCGTTCAAGAGGAATGGACGGGAGTGAATCCTCCTACTGAGGCGGAGGCACTTACTCTTCTCCGTCATGGAAACCCTGGACGTAAAAATTTTGTTGCTTGGTTCATGGAGAAAGTAATTTTCCACACTCCCCTATTAAATACCTACTTCAACATTTATTAGTTAACCGAACTAATGCACGCAAAAATTTCCATTATACTTGTAGGGAAAAGATCTGAACATATCTATGGATGATGAATTGAGATGGGTTTCCATGGGTTCTGACCCTGCCGTCATGACATGTAAAAAGTATGATGTGAATGGGTATCGCTTCCATACAGAGGAGCACCAAAACAGCCGCCCCGATCCCAAAACTATAAATACTGGAGTGTACACCCCCGATCAAAATTCAGTAGACTACTATGGAAGGGTACAAAATATATACGAGGTTAAATTCCGCCAGGGGCGTGACACCCTAAGTCTGCCTGTGTTCAAATGCCGATGGTTCGATCTGCGGGAGGGGGTAAAACATACGCCTTCCATTGGTTTGGTCGAAGTTAAACCATCAACCGTCTATGCCGGAGCCGATCTCTTCATTGCGGCTACCCAAGCTACACAAGTATATTATCTGCCTTACCCATGCCAAAAAGTGTATCTAAAGGGTTGGGAAGTTGTGTTCAAGGTGTCGCCACATGGTAAGCTACCAGACCCGAATGAAGACGATTACTACAACATTAACCCCATGACATACGAGGGAGTGTTCTATCAAGAGCAACCTGATGATGATGATGATGTGGTTAGAAACGATGACGCTAGACCATTGGGTGATGATGATGTGGACCCAAACATCGACGATGCACGAAATGATGGTGAGACCATTGTCAATGAAAATGACATACTTATGCTAGAAAAGTTAAACGAAGACGCTAACGACGAGGAAGAGCCTCCACCTCCATCGGACAACGAAGATGATATGATTGATAGTGATGATGAGACGGACCGAGAAAGAGGTTACAACAGTGATGATTCATATGGGTTCTAGCAGATGTACGTTTCAAGTATTTTTTTTCTATAGTTTAGGAATATGCCTTTTTATGCATTTTTATTAATGTGTTTATTATGATGCCTTTTCCTTCATTTCATTAATTTACTAATTGCTTTTTCTCTTTTCAATGCAGGTTCGTGGAACATGGGCAAGGGGAAGGCCGACGGCGTGGGTTTCCTACGCAAGGTCGTCGGCCTGCCTAGTCGGAGTGGTCGAGCACGTAATCCTCCCCCTCGGCTACTTGACAATGACTCCTCACAGGGAGGTCGAGGGAGAGGTGCCCCTAGAGGAGGAGGGGGTGGGGGAGAGCCTCTAGAGGACGAGGTGCTGGGGGAGAGCCACTACAGGGGGTCGCGGCCAGAAAGAGCGCACCCTCACCGACTTAGGGGTGTTGTCTTCGAGGCCCTCCTCTAGTGAGGTACCCTCCTCTAGTGAGGTACACTCTAGGGAGGAGGAGGAGGTGGTGGTGGTGGTGGAGGAGGAGGAGGTGGAGGAGGAGGAAGGCGAGGAGGAGGAGGAGGAGGAGGAGGTTGGGGAGGAGGTTGGGGAGGGGGAGGCAGGCGAGGAGGAGGGTGGTGGCGGGGATGATGGTGGTGACGGGAAGGGGGTTGACAAGAAGGGGTGGCTGCATGGTAACGCAAAGCTACCAAAGCAGGTTTCGGCTACTGAGGAGCAGAAGTGGCTCATTGAGCCCACGGGAAAAGAGTAAGTGGTTCATTATTTTGCTTGTCACATGCTTATTCCGGTTGTTATTTATTTTGCTTGTCACATGCTAATAGTTCATTCTTTTGCAGCAACTGGATATATTCTAAAGGGGTCTGTATTCCCAACGGCCTCATCACCGTCTTGCTGAAGTTATACTGGCCGGGGTTGTACTGTCCGGATCCAGTCAGGCAGCCGGCTCGTCGGGTTTTGGCCACGAGCTGGGACCACTGGGAAGCGGCCCGCCACGCGGACCATGAGACCCATGCCAAGGCCGTGATCACTACTTTCTGGGTGAGTTCTCTTCAGAAGAACAAGTCCATTCTAGTTTCATGAAAATGATTTAACTCATGGCTTCTTCCATTCTTGTTTCATGCATGATTGTAGAAATTCTATCGAGTTCTTCTGGAGCACAGGGCTAGAGCGGACCAGATCGTGATGCGCCAATGCAAGAAGAAGGCCCGCCAGATGCAGTACGAGGTGCGCTATGTGGCCATCTCCACATACTACCATGACTATCTTGGTGTGAAGATGACCAAGGAAGAAGCGCAGAGGATGGGCATTACCTTGGAGAGGCCCGAGTTCTTGGCGGTAAGTATAAAAGATTTTTCATTATGCTTTCATATATTATGCTTTCATTATGCTTTCATTACCTTGTGGTACATTATGCTTTATGCTTTATGCTTTATGCTTCCATCACACCAATTTGGACACACCTGCATGCCATTATGCTTTTATTATGTAGGTGTGTCCAAATTGGTGTTATGGAAAAGACGAGTCCTGGGCGACATTGGTGGATCTTTGGTGTGATGAGGCTGGAGCCTGGGCGGCTATGAGAACCAAAAATAAGGCTAACCGAGGGACGGAGGGAGTACATGCTCAGGGAAACCGAAACCACTATCTCCACAAGGTAGTTAATGTATGACTAACCCCATTAAACATTCTTCTTCTTCTATTTACCATCACTTTCTTATGTATGACTAACCTCTGTTTGGTGGTGCAGGAGGAGAAACTGAAGCGGCCGCTCTCACACATGCAGGCGTGGGAGATCGCCCATACGTAGAAGGACCCCAAGCCTGGCGAGCCCAAGTACTACGGCAAGAAGACCGCAGGGAGGAAGAAGGCCTACTCCGAAGCGTATCTGAAGTTACATCCTGACACACCTGACCCCATTGCGACGCCTCTGGACGACATGGCGGTGGTGAGGATGGGGCCCAAGGAGCACGGTCGGGAGGCGGTTCTCGATGCTGTGATCACTCCTAGTATCTCCTACACACAGTTTCGTCGGATCGACCCGAGCCTGAGCCAGCGCACGAGCCAGCCAGTGAACAGTACACAGTCCCTCTTTCAGGAGCAACAATCTGTAAGTATTTTCCCTCTTATCTTCATTGCTCACTTCATTTTCCGCATTTAGTAGTTTTATGAGTTCCATCATGTCATACCGTAGGCCTACCTGGAGTACACACGCCAGGAGACCATGGCGTGGCATCAGAGGCTTTATGAACACCAAGTGCAGAGGGATAGCCAGATGCAGCAGGATTTTTAGGATATGGCGGCCGGCAGGTGTCCTCAGTTCCCTCCAGCACAATGCCCTCCAGCACAACCAGTGCTGATGAGCTTTGAGGAGTTTGTGGCACAGAACGCTGGCCCCTCGCCGGTTAGTTCATCCCCAATCTATTCACCCAAAGCATGTCATGCCTTTCAACACAGTCATATATCCCGTGCACATGTCTTTTCAACATCCAGGGAACAGGTGGATCTACCGTTGGCGGTGGTCTTCGCAGCACTCCGGAGACACGGAGCCCGACCACTCCGATCCACGGAGGCGGAGGCGGAGGTGGAGGCGGTCTTGGCGGTAGCGCTGCCGCTAGCAGTGACGACCTGGGCTTCGGCGGTCTTGGCGGTGACGACCTCTGTGGTGCTCGACGTCCTGGCGCTTAAGCCTTTGGGTCACATTGTGGCGGTCTTGGTGGTGATGATACTTATATGCTTGTGATGTTTCTTATTGTTGTTTGTGAGATTCTTATATGCTTGGTGGTGATGATACTTATATGTTTATGCTTTGCGATGCTTCTTATGATGCGTGATGATGAATTTGTTGTGTGATGCTGCTGGGCCAGCTGTTATGTGATGCATATATTTGTTGTGTGATGCTGTATATATTCAAATGAATTGAGCTGAAAAAAAAACAGAAAAAAGAAAAAAAAACAGACAGAAACTATGCCGACGGCTAGGCTGTCGGCATAGAGCTGCCGTGAGCTCCCAGTAGTAGGTCTATGCCGACGGCCTAGCCGTCGGCATAGTTTCAAACTAAGCCGACGGCTAGGCCGTCGGCATAGGCCTGCTCCAGGAGCTCCCAGTGGCTGCCATGTGGCAGGTCTATGCCGACGGTCTAGCCGTCGGCATAGTTTCAAACTAAGCTGACAGCTAGGCCGTCGGCATAGACCCGCCCCAGGGGTGACGCCTGCTCGCCACGTGGCACGTCTATGCCGACGGCCTAGCCGCCGGCTTAGTTTGAAACTATGCCGACGTCTATGCCGACGGCCTAGCCGTCGGCTTAGTTTGCCACGTGTCGAGCACGCGTTGGTCAACACTTGACGGCGGCCGCCGTTAGGCGATAACGTTGCCGACGGCCAGGGCCGTCGGCATAGATGTAAGGACACCGTCGGGATAGGTCCTATGCCGACGGCCTTTCTATGCCAACGGCCTTCCTGGCTACACCGACGTATATGTTGCCGACGGCCCTATGCCGACGGGGGCCGTCAGCATAGGCCTGTCTCGACGGCCATTCAGGGCTATGCCGACGGCCCTGGCCGTCGGCATAGGGTGCGATTCCGGTAGTGAACATCATTCTGTTCGTACCAACAATATGGATTTATAATACTTAGCAAGTACAAATTTGAGTCCTCGCGGTGTCATGCGTCTGAAGAACTATGTCCATAAATCTGTGATACAAATGTGTAATAAGGAGCAGAAGGCACAAGAATTAGATTTGCACAAGAATAATCTATTAATCTTACAAGTGCAGATTCTATTCAAGTATGCTTCCAGAATGCTTGGCATAAAATGTTCTTGAATGGATATGAAATCAGGCTTAGGTCATCAGACATCAGTTTTCTTCTTCTTCTTTGGCACAAACTGTCGAGCCCATAGATGTTTTCCCCTGGTCATGAACTTGACTCTCATATTCCCGTCTAGAACACGGAATAGTGTCATCTGTGAGTAAAATGTAACGTGCGCGTACAATGGTGGCCTACTTTCGATTGGCTCCTCTACACTTATTTCTTCAATATCTCCATAGTGCCTGTGACATGGAAGAAATTTTTGAAACAAAATTAGAAACTGCATATATAGGCAAAACTAATGAAATGAATTAAATCTACTGAATTTTCTCCTGAAATTCATTTTGTGTTCCCTATTATATCCTTTCATGTCTTTTATGTCAATTATATGTATTATAAAAATTGATCACTTTAACTAGTAGATTTCAGATTTTGCGACGTCTATTGATCGCCTTCACAGATTGAGAGGTTGGAGTGTATGTCTTCACACCTCCCTTTATGAGGACATCACAACGGTTTTACTGGCGCCAAGCAAAGAAGATAGCAGCAACCTGTTGAGCATTTTGCAATCTTCGATGAGGTTATCAGTCATGTTTCCAGTGTGCTGCAAAAGCTCTTAGTGCCTACTACCCTTGTTCGTCCATCGATCTCAACAGCATCCTTCTTGATTGTTGGGATGTTTGCACTCAATTCCAACTGCCACACTTAGGTCTTCCTCTGTCAGCGAATCGTTTGAAAAGCGTGTACAAAATCATGTGCAAGCGTATTAATTAACTTGCATGGCATGGCAAAGAAAAATGCATTGGTTATCAGTCCTTAATTAACAAGCTATGATGTTGGTCATGGATTTCATGGAAGACCCGGATGGGGCATACGGTTGGGACCCCCTTGTGACGCCATTGATATGGACCTCTTCTATGATGTCACCACGATGACTATTGTGTTAAAGTCGGTCATTGCATGTATGTAGTCTTCTGTATATTGTTGTAACTACTTCCTAGCGTTGAGGATCACAACCACTCTCCACGTTGGCCCTGTGTGCCGTGTATCATGGGAGACGTTGGGTGACCGCGGCTATTTGTAACTCTGTAACTCTTGCCATAATCAATACGACAGGACTGTGAGCACTCTCTCCCTTTAGTTTGGTAAGAGTCGCTGAGGGAGTCCTGGATTAGGGGGTCTTCGGACAGCCGGACTCTATCCTTTCGCCGGACTGTTGGACTATGAAGATACAAGATTGAAGACTTCGTCTCATGTCCGGATGGGACTCTACTTGGCGTGGAAGGCAAGCTAGGCAGTACGGATATGGATATCTCCTACTTTGTAACCGACCTTGTGTAACCCTAACCCTTTCCGGTGTCTATATAAACCGAAGGGTTTTAGTCCGTAGGACAACATACAATCATACCATAGGCTAGCTTTTAGGGTTTAGCCTCTCCGATCTCGTGGTAGATCTACTCTTGTACTACCCATATCATCAATATTAATCAAGCAGGACGTAGGGTTTTACCTCCATCAAGAGGGCCCGAACCTGGGTAAAACATCATGTCCCCTGCCTCCTGTTACCATCCGCCTTAGACGCACAGTTCGGGACCCCCTACCCGAGATCCACCGGTCTTGACACCGATAGTCGCCATGGCCTTCGAGGACATCTTCGGCGAGCCCCCATCTCCGGCCATCCCCTCGTCCTCCCTCGGGACCTCTCCTTCCCTTTCCTAGAGCACCACCACTGCCCTCTCCTCCGACCTCGCCCAGTCCTCATGTCTGCACCCACTCCCCCTGTCATACCATCGGCCGACTCCCTCCTCATCTCCTTCCACAATGATCATATCTCCAACCACATAAAATTCAAACTAGATCCGGCCGAGAACAACTACATCAAGTGGCGAACTTTCTTCTACTGCGTTCTCATGCAGTATCGCGTGCAAGATCACGTGGATCGCCCGCCTCCTCCCAACCCTGATGCGGCCTGGCTCGCGGTCGATCATCGCCTCACCCTTTGGCTCTACTTCACCCTGGCCGACTCCATTCTCGAGCTCGTCATGGGCGGCGCCGTCAACGCGTTCACCGCGTGGCGCCATATCCGGGACTACTTCCTCGCGAACGAAGGCGCCCAGTACCTCGACCTGACGCGCCAGTTCCAGAACCTGAAACAAGGAGACCTCTCCGTCTTTGACTATGCTTGCCTTCTTAAGGCCCTCGCGGACGGCCTCACGGACACCGGTCACGCGGTCGAGGATCACGACCTGACCATGCAGCTCCTCCATGGCTTGGATGCCCGCTTCGACACCATCCACACCATCCTTGGCGATACGGTGCCTCTGCCTCCGTTCCACGTCGCTCGCTCCCGCCTGTATCTTGCCGAGTACAACATCAACCTCCGGGCGGCGAAGGCCGGCTCTACTGCTCTCACCATCTCCGGCGGCCTCAACTCCAACAATGACCGTGGTGACTGCGGCGATCGTGCCGACCGCAACGCTCGCGCCCCCCATCGGGCCACGGCTCTAGTGGCAACCATGGCGGCGGTGACCGCGGGCGTGGACGCGGCCGCACTGGTGGCCGTGGGCACGGCGGATCCGACTCGGGTGGTAGCGGGTCTGCTCCACCTCAGCCGTCCCCTTGGACCGGGTACTTCGCTCCATACGGCATGGCCCTCCCCGCCCCTCGCTCCGGTGGTTTCCTCCCAACACTTCCGGTGTGCTCGGCCCTCGTCCCGGCATTCACTCTCAAGCGTATCCACTGATGTTGTGCGGGCCATCACCGCCGCCTCTATCTACACCATCGTTCCAGACCGGCCTGCCTTCCTGGGATCACGTCGCCCTGTTCCAGCACGCCTACAGCCAGCAGAGTCTTCCTCACCACAGAGCTGAAGGGATCCTCGACTCCGGCGCGGCCACACACGTCACCGGCAACCCTGGTAATCTCTCTACGTTTCTTTCTTTTCCAAAGCATAATTCATCTAGCATTATCATCGGTAATGGTGATCGTCTCCCTATCATTGGCATGGGTTCTACCACCCTTCCTCCTTCTAACCTTTCCCTCACCGATGTTCTTGTCTGCACTCATATTGTCAAAGATCGTATCTTTGTCCAAAAGTCATCTACTGACAATAATGTTTCCATTGAATTTAATCCTTCTGGTTTCTCTGTGAAGGCACTTCCAACCCGGACTGCTCTTCTGAAGTCCAGTAGCGCTGGTCCTCTCTACCCGTTCTATGGCAATAAGTCTGTCGATGGCGCTGCTTTCTTCACCACTCCAGGTGACTTGTGGCACCAGCGCCTCAACCATCCGGGCAAAGCTTCACTTGCCTCTATCTCCAAGGATTTTCTTCCAGATTGTAATAACACTGCCGACTCTCCTTGTATGGCATGTCAATTAGGACGGCAGCCCCGTTTATCTTTTTCATCTTCCCACAATTGTACTAGTCCACCATTTCAACTTATTCATTGTGATTTGTGGACCTCCCCAGTTGTAAGTTTCTCTGGTTATCAATACTATCTCATAATTCTCGATGATTACTCCCATTACTCTTGGTCCTTCCCCTTGCGCCACAAGTCCGACACCTCTTCTACCTTACAACGCTTCTTCACCTATATCCTCACCCAATTTCATACTCTCATCAAATGTATGCAGTGTGACAATGGCGGGGAGTTTATCAACACTTCTCTCCGCGACTTCTTCTCGACCAACGGTATCGTATATCGTATCTCTTGCCCTCACACTTCTCCGCAAAACGGCAAGCCTGAGCGCATGCTTCCCACCACCAACAACGTCATACGTACCCTTCTCATTCACGCAAACTTACCACCTCCCTTTTGGGTTGAGGCCCTACACACTACCACACACCTGCTCAATCGCCGCCCCTCCATCAAGACCACCCCGTACACCCCATTTTTCCTCCTCACCGGCGTGCATCCTCGTTATGACCACCTCCGTGTGTTTGGTTGTTTGTGTTTCCCCTATCTCTATGCCACCAGCCCTCACAAATTAGCCCCTCGCTCTACGCGTTGTGTTTTCCTTGGCTACCCATTAGAGCACAAAGGGTACCGCTGCTTCGATCTACACTCTCGTCACGTTATCGTTTCTCGACACATTACTTTTGATGAGACTGTTTTTCCATACACACCCCCGGTCACAGGAGCAACTACCGCACCAGATATCGCCCCTCCCACTCACCTGTGCATGATCCCCTCCGGGATCCACGCCCACCCACCAACCTCGGACGCCAGCGGCTCCACGCGATCCGCCTCACAATCTGCTTCACTGCCCGCCTCTTCCCACGCGTCCGCCCGTCTCCCCACCGAGCTGACTGGGACGGCCCACCCACCTCCCGCATGCCACGCGCCCTCCCCGGGTTCACCCTCACTAGATTTTCCTGACCCACCTGATCCTGCTCCCCTTGGGTCGCCCACGCCTGCTCCCCTCGGATCGCTCGCGCTTGCTTACCTCGGATCTGCCGCCCACCCCGCCCAGCGACCCACCAAATCTTCCTCGCCCTCCGTGCCAGCCACTCCTAGTCCTCCACGTTGTCCTGTAGTCCCTGTTGCTCCACCTGTTAATTCACATAACATGACAACCCGAGCCAAGCGGGGCTTATCTCAACCATGCCGTTTATTTTCCCTCGCGGTCACCCCTGCCATTTCTCCTCTTCCCTCCTCTTACAAAACTGCTCTCAAAGATCACCACTGGCACGACGCAAATGATTAACGAATTTAATGCTTTGCTAACGAACGATACTTGGAGTTTGATTCCTCGTCCTGCAGGTGTTAATGTGGTCACCGGGAAGTGGATTTTCTGTCACAAATTTCACTCCGAACTGCAGCCTTTTGAAATGCAACTTGGCTTGGGGTCCGCAAAAGAAAAGACATTGCACTATCCATTTAAAAAATTTCTATGCATAGGAACCTAACCATGGAGAGAGAATTTTTTAGTACATTGACGGATCAACAACATTAAGATAAATTTTGGTCTCTTTGTGGAACACATCATTGATTATTTTTTTCTGCTTTGGGTCAATTTGCAAGACACTCAAGCGATGACAACAAGAATTAAAATGTTTGGAACCTTACTGCTCCGGTAGAGTAGTCGACATCATTGGAATATTCCGCTCGACTCGACTCCACAAAGTGTTTAGTTAATGAAGCCAGATTTTTGGAAAAATAGATTGTCGTCTAAGAGAAAGAAACACACTATGACAAAATACATGCCATTATGGACCACATGGGGAGTGGAGTTTGGTCACAACTTAATGCTTTTACCTTTTCATACCAAATTATATGAAAGCTCTACTTTTCCAAATTTACTATTAATTATGCATCACATACCTATGCGTAAACTGTTCAATGTTCGTGCATCGCACCATCCGAGGCGACATGGTAGGTGACCATTCCGGCCCACCAAACACTTTTCACTACAACTCTCTGATCCTCGCTGAGTGGCAGCCAGAGAGCTCACGAAGCTCGAGTACGGTGTCATCAACGCTCTTCATGTGCACCTCATTTCAATAGCGAGTGGCGCACCTACATTTGGCAGCTGGGCGACAAGGAGGTCCTAGTTCCGGACGACCAAGTGCCAGCGCCGCGTCCGGTGCCCTCCTATGCTAGTGGTGCTTTGTGGATCTTAAGTTGACACCTCTCGCGGGTGGAGCTCTAGCGACACGATAATGTGGCAATTAACTTTGAAAGTTTGGATGGAGCACCATCTCACTCCTCTCGGCTGCTAGCTAGTAGTGTGTGTAAGTATGCACCCAACGTCGATGTTGAATTTTGGTGCTTTCGACCAGGATGGTAGTCTAGATCTAAGACGGTTTTTGTAGCAAACTAGAGGTCCGCACTTGGAGATTTACTGGTCGACATTGGGTCTCATGGTTGCAAAGGTATAGTTGCTTCCTTATTTTGTTGTGAAGGCGTGGGGTTTGAAAGCCGGGTGACAGCCCTGGATGGTGGTCACTGTAGTGTTCTGATGGCGAATCTTGCAATGTGGAGTGCTAGTTGGCTGCTAAGGCAATATAGTGGTCTTCTTGACGATTGGTCGTTGTTTGTGGGCCGTCTATGATGCCTAGATTTGGGTGTCATGTTTACCAGCAGTCCCCTTCTCTCCTTTTCAGGGTGTAGCGATAGGCCTTTAGATGGATGGGTGTCGCGGTGCCCTGAAGATAGCTTTGCTTGATAGTGGTAAGTGCAGATAACGACGATGTTCTTGGACATCAGTGTCTTCCCCGGAGGCCTCATTGAGGTTACATGATCATCTTCCTCAATTTTCGGGTGAAAAATATTAACCCGGATTGTCGGAGCAGCGCTACAGCCTCGTTACATTGTTGGAGGCGTCGACCTTCGAACTTTTGCTCCTAATCTATGGGTCTATGTGTGGCTGTGAGGCAGTTAGTGGTAGTTGTGATCACAATGTGGACTTTCCTTTGGTGTTTGCAAAACAACCCATTGTTTTTCTCCTCCTTTATATTTTGTCACCATTCCTCACCGTATGGTTTGGGCGATATTCTCTACACGCCGATGGTATGACACCCATAGAGCCAAGGCAAGAGTGCAGGGTCTCCTCTTCGGCGATGGGGACGAATGAGTATGCAGTGTGATTTAGCCTTCTTTGAAATAGAGGTGGGCCTATATTGCTTTCCTACACACACACACACACACACCAAGTTCTTGAGAGTGATTTTTCAAGGTTGAGCTCGATAGTACCTTCTATCTATCTTGTTCGTACCAGATTCCTTTCCCTCGAGATCTCAACCATGACCTGCGATCTATTGTGATTAGCAGCAGTACCTCTGTCACATATGTTGTCTCCCTGCATTCTCTCTCTCCCCCTCTCTTAAGAAACTTCAAGATTGTCTCTTATTCCTTCCCTTTTCTCTCTCTAGTCTTCTCCTCTATCTCTCCTTTGTTCTCTCTCAGAGCCTCCTCCCATTTCTCATCTATCTCTTTTTTTAGAGAAAATGCAATTTCCCGACTTTATAGATAAAGCCAAAGGAGATTCACAACACCGATTACAACCATTAAAGAAGTCTCACAAGTTGTCGAACAACCAACAACCAACAAATCCCACATGAACAATTCAAAAACGACACATAGGCCAACAACCAGGTACCAAAAGAAAACTAGTAAATGATGATCGGATGTCCACTAAGCTAGAGCCTGCACCCCTGGTGATAGCGAGTTCGATGTAGCCCTGAAGCGAGAGCTGAGTAGGTCCGTGGCGTCGATGTCGTAGCTCTTAACCAGGTGCCTCCACTACTGCATTAGTGTAATGGATCTGAAAATAACATTAGCTGGTTTCGACGGGAACACATGCTCGATGGTAAACTTATTACGAGTAGTCCAAAGAGCCCAACTGACAGCAGCAAACCCAAACTAGAATATGCATCTCAATGGGCAGATAATGCACTAAAAAGCGGCAGTAATTGAGTAGAAACCGGTTGGAGCCCAGCTAACCCAGCCACGACCGAGTACAACTTCACAAGAGAATGACAAAGTCACATGGAAACATAATATGGTCAGAATCTTCTTGCCTAGAGCATAAATAACAAGTAGAATCAGCTTGAGCATTATGCTTCCTAATTTTATCAACAACACCAAGCTTCCCATGGATGTCTTGCCAAAGAAAGGTCTTAATTTTCAGTGGAACACGAGCCCTCTGGACACCCATGAACTTAGAAGAACAGGACCTAGCAATAAGACTATGGTAAAGAGATTTGACCGAAAAAATCCTGAGGGGGGAATGAGGCTAGACCAGTGAGTCCAAAATCTCCGAGAGTGTGAGGAAAGTGGCATCAAGCTTATGCCATTGTTCCAACTCTACAGGAGATAGGGAGCAGCTAAAGGCCAAATTCCAACCAGAATTAGTAAGATCAAATATAGTAATATCAAGATTACCACAAAAAGAGGAAATGACCAGGAAAGAAGAGCAAAGATGGTGGCCCGTGCCACCAATCAGACCAAAAGTGACTGGATTTCCCATCTTTAACAATAAACTTCACATGAGATTGGCGAACATCTTTGATCTTATTCAAAGCTGCCAAAATTGAGATCCATTATCATGTGAAGCCAACAGATCACTAGTGGAGGGAAATATTGTGCTTTAAGAATATCAAACCAAAAGGTCCTAGCGAAAGCAAGAAGAATGCACCACCACCATTTGACAATTAAGGAACAATTCATAATAGATATGTTAATAATGCCCAGGCCATCGTGGCTTTTAGGCTGGCAAATGATTTTCCACCTGACTAATTGATCCTTCTTTTTATTGTCAGCTGAATTCTAGTAGATTCTGCTATGATGCTTATAAAGACCAGCGTGTGTACCCTTAGGTAGCCTATAAAAACCCATAAAGAACATAGGGAGAGAGGGAAGAGAAGAGTTGGTGATGAGAACTTCTCCAACAACTGTATTATATCTACCACAACATGACATAACCCTGTTGCCCACCTTAAGAACAATGGGGGCAATGTCTTTCGTACACACTTTAGAAGATGAGGGGGAGCGTGAGCAGAAACTTGGCCCTCATCTCGAACATTGGTCTGAAAGGCTTTACTTTTGGGGTATACCTCAGTGAAACCACGCGGACCCAATCTGGCGCACTACACCAATTCCTCGTATGAACTAGGCCAATCTAGACAAAGAATCTTCATCCACATAAATAATTTTTCCAATGATCTCACCAAATGGCATCAAACACGCCTTGTTATGCACGATCGAAGGAACATCATTTAACAAAACACAGTTATCCACGAAGTTGCCAAAGCATCGATCATCGTCCCAACCTTTTTGAAAAAAATATATAAGCTAGTTCACTGGAAGCGTAAAACTAGTGCTCTTAGATAATATCTTTAAACTTTCCTGAGACTGGGAAATCAATCCCAAATTCTGATTGTGAAATCTACTTTAACTACCAGTCCTAACCATCCGGACCCCATTCGCTTAGCTCATCCGCAATCGTCTGCAGGGTCACATAGCAGATTGGACCGAGATGAGAGCAACGTAGGATGTATGAGGCGCAACCACAACCATGTCCAAACCACCATCCAAACAAAAAACGCACAACCTGGCAGGCCTAGTCTATATTGCTTAATTAAAGGAGGTTTGGAGCGATTAGTACAACCCACTGTGAGGTGGCCTTCGACATAGCAAATAAGGCAGAAAAAGAGGAAACATACAACGGGATTCGGAGTGACCCGGCCTATGACATGCAAAGCATGTGAGAGAAGGACAACCAGAGCTATTACCAGAGCCACCCACCGGTGGAGCAGATCCAGAGATTGGTAGAGGCGGGTGAGGATTCCATCACCATAGCCATCAGAATTGTCATTCGACCAAAATTTACTGAACTTCTTTGGCCGATTGTTAGGAGGGCATTGTGCAAGCCAGCAAGGTGGGATTTGGGATGGAACTGCCCTTGGAACCCATAAACACTGGAAGGAGGAGCAAGCAGAGCGGCATCCGTAGTCGACCGAGAAGCATCAGCATGGGGGAGGGGGGGCACGGCGCCCGATGCTGCCGCCTCCCAGTTATCTAGGGCAGACGAATCTGAGCCCACCCGTTGAGATGGGATGGGTGAAGAAGAGGAGCGAGTTGCCGCCATATTTTCCTCCTGATGTGCCCAGTACTCCTTGTACCACTCTTATTCCTGAAACCAAACCGGCGGTGTGCCCCACGCCTCCCGCTCCTTGGTAGCACGCTCGCGAGCCTCCTTCCCATGCTGCAACTTAGCCCTCAACTCCGCCTCAGGCACCACGGAGTCCACAAGTGGCCTCACCAAATCCATCAAGTTCCCTCTTGCTGTTGGTGTTGCGGTCCCCCAACTAGCCCATCTTTAGCACCTCGGCGAAGGAGCGGTCAGAGGTGGGGGTGGAACGATTTGGATGGAGCGAGGAAGGAGGTAACCAGATCTAATCTTGCAAATCTTAGCGCAGGAAACAGAAAACCCTAGGATTAGGACGACACAAGCTCGACGGGGCCACATATACCCACACCATGGGCCAACAAGATTAGGTGGGACAATTGGCTGCTCTGGGCCACTCACGGGAGAAATTAGTCGAAGCCCAAAAGGGAGGGGGGAAGAATAGCCGAAGCAGTATCCAACCCTTGGACAGGGTCACCACCCTGCGTAGAGCCCACCAAGCTCCTAGACGAGCCCACCATCTCACAAGCTGACGACCGGATTAGGGTTCCGTCCCATAAGTAGCAGAGACGGACGCAAAAGGCGTCGCTGGCCCCCTATCCCGCATCGACATTGCCAACGAGGTGATACCCACACTAGGATCCAATGAGACGAAGCACACATGTGAAACCGGGTTAGAGCCAAGCAAACCAGGGGAAGGAGTAGGATGAAGTAACCTACGAGCGCGGCGAGATCTGGGCGTCACAACCACCCAACCTCAACCCCCTCCCCGCCGAGACGAAGAGCTACGAGCACTGAGTGGCCACCAGGTACGAACTTGCAGAGTCAGATCGCAGCGCCCCCCAGGTCACGCAGTGCCGTCGCACTGTCATGGGAAAAGGCGAGGGGGAGCTACCAGCATTCAAAACATCGTCAACATCCAGATCCAGTGCCTAGAAGCGATTTGTGAGAGACTGCACTAGAGAACAGAGAGCGAGGGAGGGGGCAGGGAGGGCGGAAGGAACCGGTGAAGAAGGGGAGGAGGACGAGCCACAAGGAGATCCCGGAGCGGGGAGGCAGGGAAAACAAGAGAAGGGGAGGGGGCGGGTCACCGGAGTAGGGAAAGAGAGGGGCGTCAGGCGAGGGGGAGCAAGAGAGGGAGCCATCCTCACACACCACAACTCCACGCTTGACCTCTCTCCTCTATCTCACATCTTCTTCTTCTTCTTCTCTCCCCCATTTCTGCTCTCTCACAACCTCTATCTCGACTGCTCACATGCTGAGAGGGGATGGCGCATTCTCTCTCCTTCCATTTCACCTATGTTCTTTCTCACACACACAACCTAGTCCCATTTCACCGTTGTTCTCCCTTCCTCACACACACACACACATCATAGTCCCATTTCATCTCCTCTCTCTCTATCTCTCATTTTCTTGTCCTTCTTCTCTTTCTCTCTCTGTTGCACACACGCCATGAAGCAGGAATCTTGCATGGAGCATCTGCTTGTGTTGTGTGGGGAAGCTCATCACGTGAGAATAGTGACAGAAGATGCCAAATAGGGGCTTGGTCAATGCCTGGTAATGACGCAAGAGCGGTCAGACGTGGGCTCGCGGTGCTCCCAGCTGCAACGATCATGATGTCAAATAGACAGCCATGATAGCAGGTACCGTGGAGCTTGACCTACAATTCAACTTTCCACAAGTTCCTCCTTCATCTTCACTTTGGTGAGTGCTTCGACGTCTCCAAGCTCCGCATTTTCTTGTTTTACATTTGTTAGCTTGCTCTTGTTTGCTGCCCTATAAGTTGTTTCCTCGGCACTTTGTATCTTTACTATAGCCGTTTGGAAAATTAGTAATTTAAAGTCAGACTCAACCAGCCTATTGTCTAAAAAGTATTTGTATGCATCACATCAAATTCTCGGGGTGTATATGAATGAGTGCATACGTTAGAAATTTGGTTCACTATTTTCCCGCTGACTCCTATATTACACTGCTTATTACCCGCAATCAATAACCATACCACTCCCCTAACAAATAATGGTGAATTTACATATGTAATAAAACCTGAAATGATAGGCATACCTCATAAAAAATTCGTGTAGTTCATCCTTGGTCAGTGGATAGCCATTAGAAAATGTCACGAACAAAGTTCTCTCATTAGGTGGAACATCAGATAGGTGTTGCGTGATCTGCAGAGAAATATATTATTATTTTCTCTGCAAGCTATGAACTGCACTAGATATTTTGATGAAACCTATCAAGTCTTATTGGAATATAAATGAATGAACATGCAAAGAATGATCAGGGACGATAAGTTACTGCATCATTATGGTTCTCTCTTAAGCTCAACTTATCCAGCAATGTGACCAAATGGGAGGTTGGCTGATAATCATGTACTTCGTCCTCTGTATCATGGTGGAGCATACGACTCGTTTGAGGATGGATATTTCTTGAACTTGAGACTTCTCCATGGCACATTTGACTTGTTTGAACACGGATATTTCTAGAACTTGTGCCTTCTCCATGATGCTTCGAATTGTTAGCATACAAAGCCTTGATCTTGGTAAGAAGGTGTTTCTGCATATAGATGATTTTGCTGAATCAGAAGGAGTAGAAAATACTTCACAAATTATTAACAGATCTTTCATTACTCTCACCGAGCTATTAGGAATCTGTTCATGTGATGATTCTCCATTGGCCTCTTGGTATAGATCTGTCATCTGCATAGATGATAAAGCAAATCACAAAAGGATAAAACCTTGTACTAGTAACAGATCTGATCTTGAATAACTAAATATGAACACTAGTCTTACTGAGATATTAGGAATCTGTTCATGCAATGATTCTCCGTAGGCCTCTTGGTATAGATCTGTCATCTGCATAGATGATAAAGCAAATCACAAAAGGGTAAAACCTTGTACTAGTAACAGATCTGATCTTGAATAACTGAATATGAACACTGGTCTTACTGAGATATTAGGAATCTGTTCATGCGATGATTGTCCATAGGACTCTTGGTATAGATCTGTCATCTGCATAGATGATAAAGCAAATTACAAAAGGGTAAAACCTTGTACTAGTAACAGATCTGATCTTGAATAACTAAATATGAACACTTGTCTTACTAAGATATTAGGAATTTGTTCATGCGATGATTCTCCATAGGCCTCTTGGTATAGATCCGTCATCTGCATAGATGATAAAGCAAATCACAAAAGGATAAAATCTTCTACTACTAACAGATCAAATCTTGGATAACTAAATATTAACCCCAGTCTTACCGAGCTTGCAGCAGGAACCCGATCAGTCCTGGACTGTCCATAGGCTTCTTGGCGCAGGTATGTCATCTGATTACGGACAAAATTCATCTCTATCATTTCTCGAAGATCTTCTAAGGCCTCATAACAGATAGTATTGAGGTAGAGAGAAATTCCTTCAATAGCTTGGTTCTGAAAGTCACTTCTTGGTATAAATCTGACCTCTGAACCACCGAACGCAAAATGGAGAACTTCCAGAAAACGTTTTGCAGAAGAAACAATTGCGCGAAAATGGTTGTCACCAAGAGAGTATATGTGCTGAAGGTAACCAACTTGGCCATTCCCTTGTTGGAGCCACAACCAAAAGGCAATTATCTCCATGGAAAGGGAAGACTCAACTTGAAGACCAAGGACCAAACGAAAGAACAACACTCGAAGTAGCATATAGGAAGAATTTGAAGCATTATTCAGTGGATCTGGTGCCATGGAAGGTGTGGCAAGCATACAGGAGTCTATAGAAGAGTTGCTAGTTTTGAATCAAGAAAGACATACGGGGAAGAAGAAGGTAGGAAGACTAAGGTATGCGGGCTTGCTTATCATTTAAGTAAATCCAGAAGGTTCAAGCGGATGTTAATTGACAAATTAATGCCTCCCAAAGTATGCGTAGAGGATAGGCAGAGGCGACAAAAAAAGCAAACTGTTGACAGTCTATACTAATTAATGGCAGCCCCATTATAGCCATACTTGCCAAATAACTGCTGATTTTCTTTTTTTGCATGGGTCACCTTTCTGGTAATCTCTACTGTACAAAATCACCAACTATATCACGAGATATATAAAATATATATGGAAATATTCATTATTTAATGCTATTTAAAGCGCTTCTATGTATATACTTACATATACATAGAACTGAAAAAAGACGCATGCAGTTTGCACTTTGTGAAAAGCTACCCACTTTATGTTGGCAAATAATATATGATCATTAGTTCTCTGATCCCTGAGCTAATGCCTCATCTTTAGACTTTGTTGTTCCATAATTCCTTCTTCTCACAGCCATCAATCCCATCTAATCGCCTAGATGTTTTTCACCATCTGCGAAGATGGAGAAGACTAATGGAAACACTCGTTGATTAGCTGCACAATGGCACGGTGTGTGTGTGTGCATATGTGCTTTAGCTCATGAAGAGTTCAGTGAGCATATCTCGAGAAGTGCCGCTGGTGACCCACGGGAATGGCTAATGGAGTTCCAGGATACCGTTAACTAGTGAAGAGTTCATCACAAGGTGCTCATTATTTTATGGGCAATCTGATCGGCCAAGTGTAAAGCAATCCTCGAATCAAATTTTCAGTTGCCGTGTAATAATTACGGGGTTTGCTAATGGACTTATCGATGAGCTCAAGTTTCTATCAAAGAAGAATATAGTTTTAAATAGCCGGCTATAACAAAGCTATTAGCCCGCTATAGCCTTTTTAGCAGGGTGCCGCTAAAAGGCCGTCTTCATAAATAGCCTCTTTTAGCCCGCTATAGCCCCGCTATAGCTGATTTAGAGGCCCACCGTTATTTTTCATGGCCCGCTATTTAAAACATTGAAGAAGAATGTAAAGGTAGGTAATTCACCAGTGAAAACAAAACCGCTCAGCAGGTGGCATCTGCAAACTTAATGTTGATGGAGCAATGACGAATTCATCAAACAGGAGATCAGCTAGTGCAATTTGCAGAGCAGAGGATGACTAGCATCCACACTACCGGAATCGGCCTGTTAGCCGAGTGCATGCTCGTTCGCCGAGTGTCTTTTTTTCGGGCACTCGGCAAGCAAACCCTTTGCCTAGTTTTTGGGAAAATGCACTCGGTCAGCTCATGGTTTGCCTAGTGTTACATTTGGCAAACAAAAAACACCGACAAAACAATTCGTTTTTTTATGTTTTCATTATCTTTATTTATTTAACTTTGTTTTTTTGTATTTTCATTCTATTATTTCTTTCCTTCTCTATATTTTCATTCTTTAAATTATTTCTTATGTTATTCTCTTTTATTGTCTTTTCTTTTTTCCTTTGCATAACATGAAAAAAGTTGGGGAAATTGTATTCACAAATATTATTTATATTAATGAGTCTATGTTTAAATATTATATCCAAGAAAAAAAGAGGAATTCCAAATATCAGGGTGCCAAGCCTCGACCCAAAACATGAAACTTGTCGGGTTTTTTATTTTTAAAAATGCAAGCGAATTCTGAAAACATAAACATGGTGTCATTATATGATCCCTAGAGGTTGTGGTAAAAAAATTTAGAAGGTTCCGTAAATTTTATGATGTACACTACTTAGAAACTGAAGCATGTTCAAGTAAGAATCGTGGTTTTGAGAAGGAACAGGTTAGGTTTGATTGTGAAGTGTCGGTTGCTTCATTGTTTGACCTTGAAATTTTTTCTACCATCAATATATACCATCACATGTTCCATGTCAAAATTCGCCTTTCCTGTTCTCGTTTGCTATATTTAAGTCATTACATGCATTCCTAGTCATTTAATTTGATATATATAACTCAAATTTAGACTGCAAGTGTGTGAAAAAGTTATAAAAAATTGGTTAAAAATTATATTTGTGTTACTGAACTTATGTTTAGGCCTTATCAAAGAAAACGGCAGGAATTCCAAACATCCGGGGAAGCCAACTCGATCTCAAACCTGGATCTTGTTGGTTTTTAATTTCAAAAAATGCAAATGAAGTGTGAGAAACATGAAACTTGGCATGGTGTTATTACCTGACACTTGGAGGCTGTGGTAAATATGTTAGAAGGTTTCGCCAAATTTCATATCTTTGAGAAAGAATCGTGGTTCGGGAGAGAATATGTAAAGTTTTTGAAGGTAATGATCATTTCTTCATTGTTTGACCTAGAGTTTTTCTCCTATGCTCAACATACACCATTACATGTTAAAATTTGGCCTTTTTTTGGGTTCATTTGCTATATTTAATACATTAAGCACATCTCTAGGAATTTAATACATTGAGTGCATTTCTAGGTCCTTTTCTTGCTGGTATTTTCCGAAGGGGCCGAACCCCTTGCTTGGCAGAGTATATGCTAGTTTGTTTTGCCGAATACCTGTTTTTTGACACTCGGCAAAGGCTTCGCTGAGTGCGCTATGGAAAGAACTCCGCAAAGAGCACTTTGTTGGCAGGGTGTCTACTGAGTGCGGTTTGCCGACTGTAACACTCGGCGTAGACTTTGTCAGGTGTCCCTATCACTAGGAAAATCACTCGATTGACAATAGACCGTATCGTTGAGGTGATGGCCTGCCGAGAGGACTAGGTCTTGCACTTGACCTGAACGTACGTGCACCTTCTTCAGGTCCCTTCAGATTATCAATTGGTGGCAGAAGATATAAATAAAGGAAGCAAATGTGTATACAGAGCTAGCCGTTGAAAATTCATCCTCAGGATCAATCACATCAAATCACACGATGAACACGCGCACACAAAACTGATAGCCAAGGGTGCGTCTCGCACCCTCTAATCCCTCTCTTTATTGCTTTTCTGTTTTCTCTCTGATGTTACTCATCACGATACAATCTTTCAGCCCAGATCGTATGTATATATATACACGCTCGATCGAAGCAAACCTAAACAGGAACCGACTAGGACTCAGCCTAAACTAAACCTACCACGTAACCGGCTAATACCTAAACCGACTATGAAACCAATAAAGTAATCGGACGCAGCCAAGTACTATTAGACTCACACGTATAGGACTAATACCAAACTCAGACTTACCTATTCCGTATCAACCGGCAACGTTGATCATCTTTTACTAATCATAACTACTATATGTTTGAATTATTCCAACATTTATCCCCTAATTCAAACATTGAACTTCTTACTTGATAAGACACGCAGACGATCGTCTCTTCATCTTGTTCTGCCGGTTGCCTCCGGTGACGCGACTTATCGGACCGCAACCTCTCTCTTCTTGCAACGATGGCCACCACTTCATCGTCACCGTAACTTCGTTTGCATACCGACTCATAGACATTAACCAACGATTATCCGGACTATCAGCCACGCTGTCACATCTTAGCGTGCTACATGCAGACTAAACGCATAGCCTCATGCTGGAACTCAACTTAACTGGTGCTCGTCCATCTTCACATTGATCTTCGTCTTCTCATCGGTTGCTTGTGCACGGGGAAACACATCTTTTCACCCGCCATATTTTTTCTTCTTCTCAATGTCGCCGATGCCACATCATATCAAACGACACCTCATGTCCAGTAGCAACACAACTCGCCATATACGTGCAACTCATCTTCACCGTATATGAACTCGCCGGAACTTCATGATCATGAACGGAAACGCAAGGCACATATTCCTTTTTCCGCCCGCTCTCGCTCGCAATTCTCCTCCGCCAGTGACGCATCTCAACTGTAGCAGAAGACTCATACATCTGAGCTCTTGGACGCACCTTGCAAGAACTCATGTGTACACCTTGATGACGGCTCGCAACTTCGCCATCTCCACCTTGCATCATCCAATAATGATCCCCGGGTACCGAGCTCGAATTCGCCCTATAGTGAGTCGTATTACAATTCACTGGCCGTCGTTTTACAACGTCGTGACTGGGAAAACCCTGGCGTTACCCAACTTAATCGCCTTGCAGCACATCCCCCTTGCGTATATAGAGCTAGCCTCTGGGAACACTCTTCACGCTGAGCTTTCTTTGAAAAAATTTTGTTTAAATTTGAGAGTAGAAATTCAAATAAGGTGGAAGATAGGCTAGCAAAACTTGCAATCTCTATGTTGTTACCGAAATACTTGGCTCTTGGAGCCACCTGATGATGCATCTTCCGTTCCAATAAAAAGGAAAAAATAGAGGGTAACATTTAACTGACTTCACACAATAACTACCATAGATGAAAATAGGTTTCAAGGACCGAATGTTAATGTTGATATGACCATTATACATACCAACAATACGAATTTGTAATCCTTAACAAGTAGAAATTTTAGTCCTCACAGTGGCATACATCGGAAGTTCAGAACAATACCAATAAATATAGGTCACAAATGGGTAATTAAGGTGCAGTAGGCACAAGAGTAATCTTAGAAGTGCAGATTATATTCGAGTACGCCTCCAGAATGCTTGGCATACATAGAATATTCTTGAATGTTTATGCAAGGAGTAGGTCATCACACTTCAGTTTATTTCTTCTTCTTGGGGACGAACTGTCGAGCCCGTATATGTTTTCCACTGCTGGTCATGAACTTGACTCTAATGTTCCCATCTAGAACACGGAAGAGTGTCAACTGCGAGTAAAATGTAACGTGTGCGTATAAAGGTAGCCTGTCTTCGATTGGCACCTCTATACTTATTTCTTCAATATCTCCATAGTGGCTGTGACATGGAAGGAATTAATGCAACATAATTAGCAACTGCATATATAGGGAAAACTAATGCAATGAATTCTCCTTATATCAATTTCTTCTTCCTTATGATAGTTTTCCTGTTTTTATGTCATAATATCTAACTGTCAAATTTACCACTTTCTTTTTTGTGAAAGTCAAATTAACCGCTTAATTAACTAGTTATATATCTACATCTTTTTGCTTATCACTTGCCAAGGCATCATACAAACCTACTAATTTGTCTGGCAATGTTGAGCAATATCTTGTTAATTACCTTTAAAAGTTACCTCACTGGTCATATTCAATCGAAACAGTCATCTCAACATTGTTTCACCGATCAAACTATATATCCTTTCAAAAAAATCCGACTATATATGTACGAGTAACATATATATAGTCTTCGTTATATGTAACATGTTCCCAGTATACATTAGTAAATTGGTATAATTACAACAATATATGTTAGCCATTTTCAGGGTTCAGTGATATACAAAATAATCAACTTCAACATGTTGATTCTTCTAGTAGCCTTTCATCTATATAAATAAATTAGGGATGCAGAAGCTTACACAATGCATACTAAAAAAGCTATAACATTTATTTCTCGTCACTTTTCCGCTTACACACTCCCAATCCAAACCTATATCCTCTATATCTAAGTAGTTGATCATCACTACTTCTATTGATCTCAACATGCATACATGAAACCTCATGAAAGGCCTACCTCAACATGTCTAGGAAAAGTTTTCCATTATTACTTGATCCCCATTACTTGTATTTATCTCAAAATACACATATATATTCTAACCACACATGTCACCTTATCAAAGATCAACGACAACATGCATGTGATTTTTTTCATTTATTATGCTATTACATTCAATAAATATTTTCTTAGCTATATTTGTAGTCAAATATAATATATACTATGTGTTTTCAGTTTTATTTCATATATTATTAATCCAAATATTCATGTTTCAACCATTTTCATTAAAATATATTGCAGCTAATTCTCGCAGAAATGCGTGGGGGGTCATCTTGTTAATGCAAATAACAAACAAACCGTCTCTGCTTCTCAAGTTGGACATAAAAAAGCCTTTTCACTCTATGCAACAAGAATATTTATTGGACCTTTTGCAGAAAAGAGAGTTCCCTTCGAGGTTTTGTGGCTAGTT
Source organism: Triticum urartu (assembly GCF_003073215.2). Classification (NCBI taxonomy): domain Eukaryota; kingdom Viridiplantae; phylum Streptophyta; class Magnoliopsida; order Poales; family Poaceae; genus Triticum; species Triticum urartu. Next base: position 50,399,782 of record NC_053022.1, read on the forward strand.
TGATCGATCTGTTGCGCATGTCATCCTCTGATTTTCTTCTTAATAACATCTAGGGTAGCCTACACAATACCGGAGATGCCATCGTTAGGGGAAGCCATTTTCCCCATTCTTGTTTGTCATCACTATTAAGCCGTTGTGGTAGGTTTTGGATTTGGCGATGGCTAACGGTTGCCTTCCATGGATTCAGAGGTCGGGTTGCATGTCTTCACACCTCCCTTTATGCAGACCACGCTTCGGTTTTTGTGGTCGCTATCAAAGAAGATGTCAGTAACATGTCAAGCGTTGTGCAAAGCATTGGTAAGGTTACCGGTTTCGTTACCAGTGTGGAAAAAATCTATGTGTCCCCTTATGCATCGATCTCAATGATATTCTTCTTAATTTCCTTCATCAGCGCGTTGCTTGCGAAGTGTGTAGAAGATCACATGCAAGCTCATTGACAAGTATGGAATGGTGAGGAGAAACACGTTGATTTAATCGGTCCTTAATTCACAAGCCAACTACCCCTTGCTCCCCTTGTCCTTAAGCAATCATGAATACTAAAGTTAAGTTACAGTGTGCTTTTTCGGGTCGGGTCCGAGAAGTAGTCCAGAGGGAAGTGTAAAATCAAGTGGGAACTTGTCTGTTGGCTGCCATCTATGGGTGGGTTGGCATCCTTCATCTAGAGAAATTCTAGAGAGGCTACTCTGTTGGCCATGGCTTGCATGAAAAGACCTGGATAATGGGTAGGGTTTGACACGTATTTGGTGCCATCAACATGGACGTCTTCTATAATGTGACCACAACCACTATTGGACATGGTAAAATTGCTACCTTTTGGCATGCACCTTGGCATGGGGGGCACAAGTCAAAACACATTGATCAATCCACTTCTGCAATCTCCAAGTGCAAGAACTTAATGCTTGAGAGAGCTTTGAAGCATGACCAATGGATCACAAACATTAAGATAAATTTAGGTCTCTCTATGCAACACATAATTGATTATTGTTTTTGAGATTTGGGTCAGTTTGCATGACACAAGCGATGACAACCAGGGTGAAATTGTTTGGAACCTTTCAGTAGAGTACTCGGCATCATCAACATATTCCGCTCAACACGACTCCAGGAACTTTTAGTTCGTGAAGCCGCCTTTTTGAACTATTGGTTGTTTCCTAGCGACAATTTTTTGCATGGCTTATCTTCGAAGACTAGGCGTGGGCAGTTGAGAAACTACACCATAGAGCACGGTTTATGTCAATCATGCGGAAGGGAGCCAGAGTCGGTTGTTATTGAAGTGTAGATTCACGAGGTGTGTTTGGAATGAGAATAAAGTGTTTCTTGGGCTTATTGATGTTATAACACCGACGATTGGAGCTACTTCAACATGGTCAAAGATTATTCGTACTCTATGATCAACAACAATATAAAAATGATGAGGGGGTCACTTCCCTCCTTATTATTAATTCGTGGGAAATTTGGAATGAGTTGAGTGCGAGTATTTTTATGAACCTTTCAGCCATGTCTAGTATCATCATCGCAAGGTAAAAATGGAGGCCACACTTTGGGAGTGGCAAGTGCAGAAGATTTGAGATTGATCATGCTACGGGAGTAGGTTAGATGTTTATGTGCCATACTTTGGCTAACTTCTAATTGTTGTAGAACTCTTCTTAACTAATGAATGAGGCAATTGCATCCATTTCAAAAGAGGAAAAGCGTGTCATTATGGATATCACCAAGTTCTTCAAATGCATATTTTACCACAAACTATTATATGATGTTCGTGGAGCACAAGAAGATAAAATATTATGAACTACATTTTGCACAAATTTAAGTATATGAATTTTACTTATCTAGTTAAAGTAGCTAAAGTTTGACTACACCTAGTAGTTTGGTTGGAAGGGAATGGGAATTTGGGGTATTTAGATACAAACTAACTTGTTTGCCGGAATGAATGAGATTTTTAGTAGAGACTAAACATAGGAATTTAGAGTTCACCTCCCACCATTTTAATAATAGAAAAAGGGGTGGGAATTGGGAACGGGTTGCTTTAAAAAGAGCATCTTGAGGCATCATCGTAACTTATGTAATCATCTCTTACTTTTCTTTGAGGGATCGTCACCATGGTTCACTTCATTGATAACCAACCAATAGTTACATCATCCGCATGAGAGTTCAAAATAATGGAGGATCACCGACCCATATTTACAACTGATACATTGGACAAAATAATTGTGTTGCCACATTCGCTTCCTGGTGACAATGCATAAAGTCCACCATGCCAATATCATAGTACAAATTTGAAACATGGCATAGATAGGCAACAAGTTTATTCCACCATGTTTCCTCCCGGGAATGCTTTAGTAACCTCCATATTATAGCATTCGACTTGCAAAGAGCCAGACCATTGTTATCATCTCTTACTTAAGCTCTCATTTAATTCCCACAAACTCTCTCAAATTTTGACACATAATTCATTGTAGATACCAAAACAATGGTCTCAGGAATAATGTGACTCGTCATTTCTCTTTCACATAAGCCCCTGCATCTTAACTTCCATTCCCCTTCGCAAAAATTGCCAAACACACTGGGATAAAAAAGACAAGTATTTTTGAACTGCGTGGAGAATGGAGTTTTGTCACAACTTAATATTGTTACCTTTAATACCAAATTATACGAAAGCTCTACCTTTTCCATTTTCAACAATTTAGGCCCCACAATACCTTGTTGGGAAACGTCTCACTTCCATGTGTCACTCCATCCAGACTGATATCATAGGCGACCAAGCAGAGCCCTCAAACACTTTTCCTTCCCACTTACAGATCATGGCCAAGTGGCAGCTAGCAAGCTCGCGAAGCTCGAGGATGACAATAGCGAGCCACTCTCTATGTGCAACTCATTTAGTAATGGGTGGTGCAACCATGTTTGACGTTGGGTTAGTCGGGGGTCCTCGATCCTGACAACCAAGAGCCAACGACGCATTTTGCATCTTCCTAAACTGCTGACACTTTGTGGATCTGGACCTAATGCCTCTCGCGGTGTGGAAGGGGTGGATGGTGAGGGAGCTCTAGTGATACAATGGCATGGCAGCTCTAGGAGTTTGCAAGGAGCAGCCTCTTCGTCCTCTCCGCTGCCAGCTACGTGCACGCGAGCTTGTGTGTGTGTGTGTGTGTGTGTGTGTGTGTGTGGGAGAGAGAGAGAGAGTATACAAAATTGTGTGAGTTGTATTTGGTTATTGGACAAGTCTGAGAGGTTTTTCATTGCATTCTGGTGGTCCACACATGGAGATATACTAGTTAGTGTTGGGCCTCTCAGATGAGAAGGTATCTTCCTTGTTCCTTCGTGGAGGCGTGGGAGGTTTGGAAGCCGAGGAGAGCCTTGGATGGTGATCATGATGGTCTCCTGACTAAGAATTGTGACATGGAGGGCTAGTTTTCTTTCTTGTTTGCTAGGCATCAGAGTGGTCTACTGGTGATCGGTCATGGTTCACGACACGTTTGTTATGCCCGCCCCCGTCCCCTTCCAGATCTGGGTGGCATCTTCTTGACCTCCAATGCCCTGTCTTGGTACCCATGTCATACCTTTGTGTGATGGTGGTCCACGTAGCCAATGATGACGTTCTTGGATGTCGCTTTCCTCCTTGGACGCATCATTGAGGGTCCACACTCATCTTTCTTGAGTTCTGAGTGAAAATCCTTTGCCCGGATTATCAATTCGGGAAGTACTACAATGTCATTACCAATAAAAAGGCTTCGGCCATGGAACCTTGGGCCCTGATCCGCATATTGATATGTTGTTGTGAGGCAGTCAACAGTAGTTGTGATCTATGACATGGCCATTTGTCTTTCTTCTCCTTGGCAGGTTTCTCATCATTCCTAACGCTATGCTTTAGGTGAGATTCTCTACTCGTCAACCGCACGACACCCATCGAACTAGAGCGAGAGTGTAGGGTGAATATGTGCTTACATTTGAAATTTGGTTCACTAATTTCCCACGACTCTAATATTGGAATGTTTATTACCAAGCCATTCTCCAGGCACATAATTGTGTTGTTACGTACACTTTAGCTATATGTAAATCACCTAAAAGTTAATTTTGAGTTAATTGATTTTTTGACCATTGATTTCTACTTTGAGATACCTGCCTTTTCCTGTGGGCTATCATGTGAGCTGGTTTGCGGTGTGTCTTGTTTTTTATTGACTCGCCACATATTTGGGTCAGTCGATTGGCTAGTGGGTTGAAACCCATTACCTATGCCACCCTGCCCTCCCTTCTCTCCCTTTGTTTCTTTTTTGCCTTTTCTATTTTGATATGTTTCTTCTTTTGTTTTTTGTTTTTCTTTATTAATAAATTGTTTCTTTGTAGGTATTTTTGGGATCTTGGGTGAGTGTAAATGTATACACATAAATACTATGCAATAGTACAAAAATTACACTATTATATGATTGTCGTTTGCATGCAATAAAAAGTTCAATTTTAGTGCAAAGTTGTGTGCAAGTTTTCTTTGAAAAATCATTATCTATTTTCTTCAAGATTTATACCAATGTCGCTAATTCATTGTTTCTTATTAAATTTTATTAATTTGATTTAGTGATCATTTCATTTTATTTCCTCCTTAAGGTTAATATCAATGTCACTAATTCATTCCTTGTTAGGAAACATTTTTTTGATCAATTCACACTATTATATGATTATTCTTTCATATTAAAAAATAAAAATTATGTATATTGTATGCAAATTTTGTCATTGTGTGTTTTAGCTTTTTTATTTTCTTTCTTCTTAAAGGGTAATACCAATGGAATTAATTCACTCTTCCTTAGAAATCCCATAATTTAATTCTTTATTTATTTTCTCTATTCTTAAAGGGTGATACTAAAGTCACTAATTCATTCTTTTGTAGAATCCATTATTTCGATTTTGTCTTAGTTTTTATTTCACTTTCTTTATTCTTTTATGATACTACCAATGCCACTAATTCATTCCTTCTTACTTCTATATTTTGTAGAAATTACAATATTATATGTTTATTCTTGCATATTTTAAAAAGTGCAATTTTTGTGTAAATTGTAAGCAAATTTCGTCATGTTTTGTTTATTATTTTTCAGTTTTTCCACTTGAAGGGTAATATGAATGCCACTGATTCATTCATTTCAGAAAACCTAATCTGTATGATTTTCTGGTTATTATTTAATTTTATTTCTTATTTAAAAGAAATACCAGTGCCACTAATTCATTCCTTCTTAGGGATTTTTTTAAAATTCTTCTATAATTTGCTTATTCTTGCATATTTTAAAAAAGTGTAATTTTTGCGTAAATTGTGTACATTTTTTTTCATTTTTTTCATTTATTTTTTCTTTCCTTTCTTATTAAATGTTAAAAGTAATACACTAATTCATTCTTCATTACAAATCTTCATCATTTTGATTTTTTTAGTTTTTATTTCTTCTTTAACGGTAATGCCAATGCAACTAAGTCCACTATAATAAGTTTATTTATTCTTGCACATTGTAACAAAGCACAATTTCTGTGTAAATTGTGCGCAAATTTTGTCATCATATTTTTTGTTTTTATTTTATTCTTTTTGGGTAATATGGATGCCACTAATTCAATCCTTCTGAGAAAACTTATTTTAGCAAAATTTCCTCTATTATATATTTATACTTGCATGTTATAAAAAATATTTTTTTATTATTTTTTACTTTAGTTTTCATTTTCTTTATTTTTAAAGGGTAATACAAATGGCACTAATTCGATTTTTCTTAGAAAATACTTTGTTTTTTTGTTCATTTTTTGTCTTGTGTCTTACCAAGTATTGGGACAGCTTTTTTAGACAAACAGGGAGGAGCTCCCGAACCCGATTATATTAATTAAACCAAAATGGCACTGGATACAAGCACCAAACGCTGTTCATAAAAGCATCGAAATAGCAAAACGACCAGACCTCCTACGACAGGAGCCAGCTGCTGTTAGTAAGAAAGAACTAGTTCTGAAGCTCCACTCGGGGGCAGGAAACTAAACTTATGTTCAAAACCAAGCCCAAGTATCTAGTGGGCTTCTGCTTTACGGTTGCATAGGGCCGACTGCTCCTCTCAAAAATCAGCTGAGAACAAATTTGGCGCATGTCAATTTTTATTTTGATGCGCTTTCATTTGTCCATTGGATGGTGCAAAATCGGATTTACCACAAGTATTAGAATTTCATACGACTGGCCCTTTTCTTCTTTTGATTATTATCTGGTTAATGCTTTGTATTTTGCTTTCGATGCACTCTTTGCCTTTCTTCTTTAATATATAATATGCACACTCGTGGATATTCGAGAAAAAAAACCGGTTTTCTATTTGTGCACAATTTTGTGTCACGAACTTAAATGGAATTTATATGTTAATCGTTTTTGCTATTCTTCTGTCACATGAAATCTTTTTTAGTTAGTCAATCTTTTCGTCTGTTTTAAAGCAGCCCGGCTACATAAAAATGACCGATCTCTCGCTGACCTACGCCTGAAAGAACTAGCGGCCCTATGCATGTTTGCTACAGCTGGATGATGAAAGCATCTCTTTCTTTTTCATTTTTTTTTTGCGAGGGGATGAAAGCATCTCTGCTAGTACGTAGGAACACACATGCAAATATAAAAATCAACTAGTGATAAAGCAGCTACAGCTGGGTGATGAAGTAAGCTGCTACAGCTGTGTACTGCTAAGGAGCTGGGTGATGAAAGATATGGAGCAAATCGACAAACAGAATTTTTAGATCAGTCGACTGACCAAAATAGAAAAATCATTCAACTTGCATGCAGGCTGTCCCTATTACGTATGTAATGAACTGAAATGAAAGGCATATACCTCATAAAAAAATCATACAGTTCATCTTTGGTCAGTGGGTAACCATTGGAAAATGTCATGAACAAAGTTCTCTCATCAGGTGGAACATCAGATAGTTGTTGCGTGATCTGCAAAGAAATATATTATTATTTTCTCTTCAGGCAAGGAACTGCACTAAGTATTTGGAAGAAAGCTATAAAGTCTTATTGGAAAATAAACAAATGAACATGCAAAGAATGATCAGTGATGATGGCTTTCTTACCGCATCGTTATGGTTTTCTCTTAAGCTCAACTTATCCAGCAATGCTGCCAAACGGGAGGTTGATTGATAATCATGGTGGAACATATGACTTGTTTGAGCATGCATATTTCTTGAACTTGAGCCTTCTCCATGATGCATTTGACTTGTTTGAACATGGATATTTCTAGAACTTGTGCCTTCTCCAGGATGCTTTGGAGTGTTAGCATACAAAGCCTTGATCTTGGTAAGAAGGTGATTCTGCATAGATGACTTGGTGAATCAGAAAAAGTAGAAAATACTTCACAAACTATTAACAGATATTTCATTATTGCAGATTTGAACTACTCTCACCGAGCTTTTAGGAACATCAGATGATTGTTGCATGATCTGCAAAGTATTGGATGAAAGCTATCAAGTCTCATCAGAAAATAAAAGAATGAACATGCAAATAATTATTAGTGACATATAATCACGATGCATAGAATTTATGGCGTTCTTACTGCATCATTATGCTTCTCTCTTAAGCTCAAGCTATCCAATGATGTCACCAAACGGGAAGTTGAATGATAATCGTGTACTTCGTCATTTATATGACTTGTTTGAACATGGATATTTCTAGAACTTGTGTCTTCTCCATCATGATTTGGAGTGTTGACATACAAAGCTTTGATCTTGCTGAGAAGGTGCTCCTGCATAGATGACTTGGTAAATCAGAAATTTCATTTTTAGAGAAACAAAAAAGAGAAATCTGCTTGTTATAAGTTAGTTGGAGAGTACGGATCTCAAAGCAAGGCTACAAAGGAACTTTGTGATCAGAAAAAGGCAGAAAATACTTCACAAACTCTAACAGATCTTACTACTCCGCATGAGCAGTTAACTATCTTATTAAAACCAACAATCAAAAACTAAAATACTACTGATGTTTGTTGGAATTAACCACGCTGTTGTAGTCCGGCTAGGACAAGAATCAATCACCGTATAGGATTAGGAGAGTATATATAGCTAGCTATGGCTGCATTATATATACCTATAACCTACCCCTGTAACACAAGATCAAAGCAATAAACTACAAGAGTGACACGCTCGTCGTGTGCGTGTGTCCCGGCGAGATCAATCGATCTACACCTAGCATCAGTGTACAGGGATCAAGGCCAACAATTTCATTATTTGTAGGTATAGATCAGTCATCTGCATGGATGATAAGGTAAATCACAAAAGGGTAAAACCTTCAACTAGTAACAGATCCGATCCTCGGTAACTAATTTTTTTTTCTAGAATATCGGTAACTAAATAATAATCCTACCTAGTCTTACCGAGCCTACAGGAACCCGATCAGTCATGGACTGTCCATAGGCATCATGGCGCAGATATGTCCTCTGATTATGGATAAAATCCATCTCTATTCTTTCTCGAAGATCTTCCAAGGCCTCGTAACAGATACCATTGAGGTAGAAAGAAATTCCTTCAACAGCTTCCTTCTTAAAGTCACTTCTTGGTATAGATCTTCTCGCTAAATCATCAAATCCGAAATGGAGAAGTTCCAGAAAACGTTTTACAGAAGAAACAAGGGCACAAAAATGGTTGTCACCAAAAGAGTATATGTGCCGAAGGAAATCAACTTGGCCATTCCCTTGGAGCCACAACCAAAAGGCAATTATCTCCATGGAAAGGGAAGACTCAACTTGAAGACCAAAGACCAAACGGAAGAACAACTCTCGAAGAAGCATATAGTAAGAATTTGAAGCATTCACTAGATCGGGTGCCATGGAAGGTGTGGAAGGCATACAGCAGGATGAGTTGCTTCTTCTTTTTTTTAGGGGAGGATAGAAGAGTAGCTAGTTTTGAATCGACAGATTCATATGAGGAAGAAGAAAGCAGGAAGAAGAAGGTATGTCGGGTATGCTTATCATTTAAGCAAATGAATAAAGGTTCAAACAAAGATGCTAAGAGTCTAATACCTCCCAAAAAGTATGAGTGGAGGATAGGCAGACGTGACAAATAGAGCAAACTGTGGACAGCCTATACTCATTAATGACGGTCCCATTATAGGCATACTTGCCAAATAACTGCTGAAATATTTGCATGCGCCATGCACCACCTTTATGGTAATATCATATTACTATACAAAACAAAGCATATCTGGAAACAGTATAGAATAGAATTTAAAATTGTATAGAAAATATTTATTATTAAATGCTATTTAAAGGGTACCTTATAAAAAATCTACCCACTTTATGTTGGCAAATAATATATTTTCATTAGTTGTTTTTTCGGAAAGGAGTCAGAACGACCGTCAAATTTCACCAAAAGTAGAAAGAAACTCAAACATCATAAAACTTACATCGACGTCCTTAGACCACTGAATGACCACTGTGCTGCTAGAACGAGTCACCGATGCACCGCTCCCCTCCCGGAGCTGACCTGAAGTTGTCGATGACGGTCGGGAAGTATTCATGCATATGTCCCTAAGGACCGGCGTCCTAGAGCCACAATTGTCATGGTTGAACCTTGGATCAATCTGAAGTGCCCCACACCAGATCTCTCGCCATCAAGCACGACCACAAGTAATCCTAACCTTGTTGTTCCAATGAGACGATCGGAATCTAGATGGGAGTTCCATCAACTCCACCCGAGGACAAACTTGAGGAGGATCGAAGCCCGGAAGACCAGTTCAAAGATGAAGTGTCGCCATCCAACCAAGTGCCGCCAATGCGAGGACTGAAAACACCTAACCTAAACTATAGTTGGAGCCGAGGCACCGAGATTCCCCTCCCAGCCACTGGTCACTGGGGCGATAGGTGGAGAGGAGGTGAATCCACGGGCTCGCTTGCGGAGCCTGGAGGGGATGAGTTCTTCGCCCTAGGCATCACTTTGGCAAGAGGGGAAGGAAAAGACGTAGCCTCATTAGTTCATATAACTTTTTTTAGCTAATGCCTCATAGTTAGAATTGGTTGTTCCAGAATTCCTTCTTCACAATCACAACCATCGATCCCATCTAATCGCCTAGATATAAATTTTAAATTTTCTCCTTAAATTTCTACAATTGTCATATGTAGTTCTCAGTTCACATATGTGTTGTTATATACAAGGTTGGAAAAAGCGGTAGGCGTAAGCGAGGCGGTTGGCCTTCGCCTAGTGCCTAGGAAGTGCCTAAGCGCCCTTGGCGTGGCCTAGGCGGTAATATAATTTTTACTCATAGTGTCTTTGTGATTATTATATGGGTGTTGATATTACTTTAGGGCATATAAATAAGTTAATTACCATCTAATGCCATTGGAATATAACCCGTTTGGCATATTAGTGCAGTATGTGGCATGATTTCTTACTTGGGTAGATAGTTCCTTGCTTGCCCTGCCTAGACCTCCATTTATACCCTAGGCGAGGCGTTTGGCCACTGCCTAGCGCCTAGGCGTGCCTAAGCGCCTCCTAGGCATTGCCTTTTCCAACAGAGGTTATATATTTCATACAACAAAATTTTAGAAGTTCGTAAAAAATTGAAACACATGTGTGAACCCAGGGGATAGAAACTATTTGTGCATATTCAACACGTGCATGATATATAACACCACGCCCTTGTCATCTGCCCTCACGCAGCGGCGCTCTGGGAGGCTATGCGAGGGCACTGGGCATTACCGAGCCCTGCTGACCTGCGTGATGCTGAGCCAGAGTGGCTGTTCCGCCTGCTTGATAAATTGCCGGAAGGGCAGAAGCTTGCTTCATTGATGATCATGTGGAGGATTTGCTATGCAAGAAATGAGATCACACATTATAAACCCCGATCTCGATTGAGGCCTCGCGCCATTTCCTCTCGAGTTATATCACTTCCCTAATCGCAATACGGCAGTATCCCGAAGCGGGCGTTACGAAGGGCAAGCAGGTGATCGATTACCTGGGAAGCATGTCAAAGAACACACATGAAACAACAGTAACGCCGCAATGGAAGGCCCCTGATGTGAACTATGCTTAGTTGACTATAGTTGGTGCTTTTTTGAAAGAGGATGGTACAGCCGGGGCTGGGATCATCTTGCGGGATCATGAAGGAGCGGTCATCTTCGCTGCGACACGGGTGCTCTTTAATTGTGGTGATCCTCTGGAAGCGGAGATGGCGGCCATGGATGAAGGGCTTCGACTTGCGCTCCACTGGTCCAATTTGTCATTGGTTGTGGAGACGGATTGCACTGAGTTGTTGAAGATGGTGCAGTGTAAAGATGTTGAGCGCTCAAGGTATGTGAACCGGATCAATGAGATCAGAAGGATTCTGGCTCATGAAAGGAAGATTAGTCTAGCTAAAATCAGCAGACATGCAAATGTAGCGCCTCACACTCGCAATAGCACACAACCTGTTGGCTTCCGAACTCCCCTGTGGAAATAGGTAGCATTGTCATCTCTGAATGTAAACATAATGACTGATGAATGAAAAGTTCCTTTCCCGAAAAAAAAAACACGTGCATGATATTCTCATAAGAGCATTGCCTGCAATGTGTATTGAGTGTGGATGACTGACAAGAAAAATGTGCTTATGCATAGGCAGAACTTGGAACGTATTCATGTTAATCTAGAAAATAGAAAATTTGTTTCAACTGAATCAACAAATTGCCATTTTGTGCTAATACTTTAAACAAGTCCACAATTTAAAAAAAAATCTTTAAACCAGCCCGTCTTGCAATTACTATAAGAATCCTTCGCGTAGATAAATACTTGCCTCAAATCTCGGTGGAAGGAGGGAAACCACCATGATTTTAAATAGCGTGCTATAGCTTCGAATATATGTTCTTACTAAATAAGATGTTCACAAATAATATGTTTGAATATATGTTCTTACTAAATAAGATACTTGCCTCAAATACTTGCCAACCATCTCCACAAGTTCTAAGATAAAAAATACTTCCTTCATTCAGTATTATAAGATGTTCTTACTAAATCGAATATATGTGTAGACATGTTATAGTGTGTTTGTTCGCTCACTTTAGTCCGTATGTAGTTTATATTGAAATATCCAAAATATCTTATAATAGTGAGTGGAGGGATTAGTAAGCAACATGAAAAATGCATGTGAGTACACAAATGTCTTATATTATTGCAAAAAATGATAAACTGAACTTGAGTTTTATAACAAGTTATGGCAATATGACAAGCTCAAGTGACACATGTAGTATACTTCCACCCTATTATGAGCATCGGGCATTGACTGCAAGAAAATGTTCACTATTACAAGCTACAATGTTGTGTTGCATATGGAATTCCTTGTCCATGGTCCATTCTCCATTGGCAGCTTCAGTTTGTAGCTGGCTAGTGGAGATGGTTGGATTTTTTTTTCTTTTCTTTTTGAAGGAAGAAACATGAGTGAATTTTGCCATGCAACAACGTTTTGTTGATATAACATGTCATTAACTTGAACTATTGCCAAACAGGCCTAAACAGAACATGCACCTACAGCTGCTGCAGCAGCAACATCTACAAATATCATCGGCGGGCAACCATGATTGGTCCCTGCCCAAGATGCGGTCGCCTGAGACCATGAAGGAGATGGCTGATCCTGATCGTCTTGGTAAAGATCCGACATCTTCCTCACAACGCTGGCTGGCTCGGTCAGTCCATGCCGATACAAGATGCTCGAGGACAAGGATCTCACCTGCCGCAGATACCTGCTAGCAATCCCAACAAGGTTCCATCACATAAATGAGAGCTCTTAAGTTCAGCAGAAATAAGCGACAATGATAAGTTCAAAAACAAAAGTCCATCGGTTATCCGGGACAAGGTTTAATACTACTTTGTTTTTTTAGCCGCCAATCATCTTTAGCTAAAAGGTCTACACTTAACAACATAAGCATCAATTTAGACAATAACCAAATGGCCATGTGTTGCAATGCATTAAAAAGCATATTGCTTTTGCATGACCACACCATACTTGTTTCTATTGTGTATCATACTAAGCTTTACCTCGACGCGCGCATTGTAGTAGACATAAAATTAGTCCAGCATCACTATAATATCATATTTTTCCACTACACCATGACTATAAAAAATGGAATAAAGAAACATGATATTGTAGTGGAAAATATACATAACTTGACAAACATAGTGTTTTATTTTGGTTTCTTATAAGCTTTCTCACGGCAAAATAAATTGCAACACATGATATGGCATGAAGATGCAGAGGTCTCTCAGTTGGAGGGTGGAGTATAGCTATCGATGCATGCTAGATAGCGAGAGCAGCTATTCTGCACACAAGCTCATTTGCAGTCGGGCATGAACAGTAAATTTATTTTAAAAAACTATTCAAAAAATCTGAAAAATTTAGGCATCCAAGATACTCATGTGCGCAAGATGTGTGCAAAATTCGTGGTGTTTGGACATCCGAGGAGCTCGTGTAAAAAACATCAAATTTTGGGTGTCGGAGAAACTTTGAAAAAGAACACTATTTATAGCCAATTTTGGTTTTATTTTTGCACGAGCTCCTCATATGTCCAAACAATCTTAATTTTGCACGCACCTGGCGTACATGAGCATCTTGGATGCCTAAAAAATTCAGATTATTTTGAAGTTTTTACTATTTTTGAATTTACTATTCATCGAGTGTAGATGAGCCTAGGCACCATTTTTAATTATCGGCTGGATAGCAGACTATAGATACATTGATGTACTGCCTATATGTCATGATGACATTTGTGATTTTACCATAAATATTGCAATGTTGTACACACACACAGACGCGCACACAAACATGTTTATATTTAGGGAAAATTCGGTCGGTGGCACTATCCAGAGCCGATATTCTTTGTTGCCACAAGATTTCCATGAGTTGTGGTTGTGCCACGAACACTAGTGAAGAAATTTTTCACAATCCATTTGCGCCATCTCCATGACTTGTCATTAGATGAGCCCTTGTTGTCATCTCCTTTGACATGTTTCCTTCTTTCTGGTAACCACCTCTTTGTCATCTCATCAGTAACGGAGAGGAGATTCATTTGACTCTTTGGTATCTATCACTTTGCCATGTCATCAGCAACATAGAGGGGACTCATTTGACCATTTAGACCCAGGTATGTCAAAGGAAAATAACATGATTCATAGAAACAATAACTAGCCCACTTCATTGCATCTGGTATGCCACAACCGTCCAATCCACATGTTCCTTGCCGGTCTGTAACCTCCTTCCCTTGCCTTCTCCGGCAATTGAACCAGTCGAGTGGGAGAGGGATTTACAGGCTCGCGATGTGAGGCTCATGTTGTCGATGTGGACATGGATGCATCAAGATATGATTGCCACCTTTTGTGAGGCTTGTGTTGTGGTTCATGCCAGAGATGCGTGAGTAGAGTGTTTGTTGGGTTTCAAAGAGGGTCATGCGAGGAGTACATTTTTGGGGCGGAATTATGTGGAGGAAATGTCAGTGGTGCCTGCTTCCGCACCACCAAGGTTACCTGTGAGATTATCAAGTGGGCGATGACGTAATGACAAGTTGAAGTTTCCTCGTCGAGGAGAATCTGTGCGCCAATTGGTAACCAGTGCCATGGATTGTGATGAATTCTAGTTTCTAAAGTTCATGTTGCCTCTCACCTCGTCTACTACAACCTTTATGTGTGGAGATTGGGTCATTGGGGGGGGGGGGGGTGTCAAAGAAGTGTAGAATCAATTGAATCTAGTCTCAACCTATAATAACTAGGATGCTTGTTGTCTAGATTTCATGGTGGTGATGCTAAGTTTTCACTTATTTTATTTTTAGTTTGTGATTTATCGGTCTTATTAGTTTGTTTATAAGTTTAGGGAAGGCAACAAATAGTTGATGTCATCAACAACGAAGAGGAGACTCGTTTGACCCACTTCAGCTTTGGGCCCCACCTACTAAGTGGTATCACACAAAAACGGAATCAATCTAAAAAATATCATCTTGTCCATTCCATTCTATCTCGTACGCAACGGGTCTGCCGCTACCATCCAGTCCATTACAATGTTTTCTGCCACCGGTCCGCCGCTGCCTCCCAGTCCCGCCTCCACTGGCAATGGGACCAGCAGAGCAGTAGACGACGAAACGGGCTCGCAAGGTGAGGATCATATTTCCGATGTGGTTATGGTTGTAGGTGGAGGTGAATGCCACCTTTTATGAGGCTTGTGATACAGTTTGCACTGGTGATGCCAAGGATCGTTTTCGCAGATTCAAGGACAGTCACACAAGTATGTTTCATGGATATGATTCTCAGATGATGTTGAACTTTATAGTGATCGTTAGTTCAACGTCACCGTCCTTGGATTCCAAAGACGGCCACACAAGCGATCATATGTTTTTCTAAACTTGGTGATGGTGATGTTAAACTCTACAATGACTAGTTGGTTTCCAATTTGGGTTCGACCACCGATGTGAGGTTTGGCATTGCGACTTGGAGCAGGCGAGTAGGAGGAGACTCCATTCACGAAGAGGCGGAGGGGGGCATGTTGGGCTCTTCCATGCCCAAGTACCACCCCGCATGGGTGTTCGCAAGGTTGTCGGGGTTGCGTCGGCCGGCCATGCGGGAGTGGTACTAGAGCATTGGGGCAGAAGAGAGTTTTGGGTGGGTTTACTATTGGGGACAAAGATTTTTGAGTGACTTGAGATAGATTATCTTTGGTGGTTGACATGTGGGCAAGCAAGTTGCAGGTCCCAAATGTCTGCGAGCCCAAAGTCGTATCCCTTGAGTGAGAGGATCCAAGTTGAGTGGTAGAGTTTGTGTGTAGGAGCAAAGAAAGGTTCCCCACATGTCATTGACTTCTATTTTAATATTTTTCCCACTTGTTGAAATAAACTCAATTCCTTTTTGTGGGTGAAATAAACTCAATTTTGAACTATACGTATACGAAATGAACAGTTAAAATCACAGAAACAATATAAACAAGTACACATATACAATTGTGGACCATGTGCAGGGAATGGATAAAATATTCAATTATTTGGGGGAAAGTGAAAGTAAGATTTTGTGTGTGTTTACACACACAAAAATTGTAGTTGCTTTTACTAAAACTTGGTGTGACGTACTAATATTGGTACATGAGTTGGTCAGATACATTTGGGAACAATACACAAAATTTAAATACAAGCTTGTCCACAAAATGGACTATCTCAAATATTATTTCATAACATTCACAACACATCTTCAACTTTATACCACATAACCAATTTCAATGACCAATTGAGCTCTTTTTCACTTCAAAATTCTCTACCTCTTGGTTTAACATTTGTAATAATGAATGTGAATTAAAATCACCATTTTAATGTTTAGAATCTTCTCTAGCTATTTTATAGGAAATAAAAATGAAAAAATATCTTAATGTTGTAAAAAATATGAACAATTTGGCAACGAATTGCAATATTGATTCAATAGCTTATGATAAAAATCCTAGAATAATGCAAGTAAGATAAACATTAATTGTTCACCAAGTGGACTATCTCACATAGCAACCCATGCAAATAGCCACATAAACCAATTGGCTCTTTTCCACTTAAAAATTTGACTACATCTTGACTCAAGGTTTGTAATAAGGAAAGTGAATTAAAATCTCAATTTTTATGTAAAAAAATATTTTAGCATTTTTCTAGCTATTTAGTAGCTTGTGATAAAGTTATGGAAGGATGAAAATAAGAAAAGTACTAATTGTTCACCAAGTGGGCTATCTCCCATAACATCTCGTGCAAATATCTATTTAACCGAATCTCGGTGGTCATTTGAGCTATTTTCCATTTCTTGAATACACCTTGATTTAATATTTGTAATAACATGAACTAAAATCACCATTTGTTACGTAAAAAATATTTAGTTAGCATTTTTCAAGTATTTTAGAAGAAAAAATTATCAAAAAAGAGTAAAACTTAGCACGATGTCCTAATATTTGTACATCAGCTTGTCATAAAATCTCGCATGATTTATAGGAAGGTTAAGAACAAATTGGTAAAAAATGGTTCCTTTTAGCCCAACTATGACATCATTTTCCAATGGTAAAATTGGGTTTGTGCCTCTACCTAGTTTGAATATTCAATGATTACCACCAAAATTTCATGAATTGTGGATGTCTACTAAAGTTTACGAAGAAATTAGCCGCATGCCCATGTTTGCTGTCTCCATGAGCTGTCGTTAGGTCAGCCCCTCGTTACCGTTTCCTTTGACCAACTTCCTCCTTATGTTGGGCCGGCCAAAATTGGGGCATGTGGGTGATTATGCCTCTCTCCCAATGGCATTCCCTAGCACCCCAGCCCACCAGCCACCGGCAGTCGGCACCGTCCCTACTGGCGCCATGGCTATATCTTACCTGCAGCGAGAAGAGTATCAGTTTCGCCTCTAGCGGTCGGTGCGTCCTCGCCTTAGTAGGTCGGCCGATCAAAGAGGTTTTAGGAAGGTTCAATGGACAAATTCCGGCTAGTTTTAGAACCTTCTAGGTGGTTTCCTTTTTCTTCTTTTTCGAGGTACATGTCTACCTTTTTCAATACATGTTGTATATTTTTCGTAGACACACATAACTTTTTTTTAATATACATTGAAAGTTTTTCAAATACATATTTGACCATTTTTTTAATAAATGTAAACATTTTCAAATACAAACTTTGAACATTATTTTGAATTGTATGAAACATTTTTATGTTACGCTAACATTTGTTCCACATTATATTAATACTTTTTCAATGTCATGTATATCTTTTTGAAACGTGTGAACATTTCTACAAATATCACAGATTATTCTTGAATGGTACGAGTTTTATTTTAACTTACAGGGCTGTATTTTCAAAATGTGATGAACGTTTTCTAAAATCACACACATATTTTTCATATTGTCTTAACATTGTTTAAATGAAACTAACATATTTTTGAAACATGCAACATTTTAAAATGCTAAGTACATTTTATTGAATGCTATCAACATGTTATAAAAGTTATGAAAAAACAATTTTATACTGCATGGACATTTATATGCATGGGGCGTGTTTGGTTGCCGTGCGCTATAGTACCCGCATTGCATACACTTCTCCACCCAACCTGACTAAGCAAATGCAGCCTCAAATGCACCATCTGCATGTTGTTTGGTTGCCTGCATGGGCAGAACCACATTGCTTGGTGTTTGGTTGCCTGCATGTTAGTGGACAAACCCAAGGCATGGTGTTTGGTTGTATGCAACACCTGGTGTGTGGTAATCTCTTTAGCTAGTTGGTGAGGTTACCAACACACTTCGGCACAACCAGTAGCACATATCATAAGCAGAGCAGAGTATAAACAAAGGATCAACTACTTAAAAGCATATTTCAGATAAGCAGTACCACACTTCATAACAGTTCTACGCATAAACCATAAACATAAACAGTTCAAAGCAGACTCGATAGTACTTAGGAGGCCCCGGCCCTACTCCTTGGCGGCGAAGGCTTCGTCGTGCTTCCTGCACTTGTTGACGACCTCAATGACATCGTCGTCGAAGATGATGACCTTCAGGTTGTCGGGAGTGAGGAGCTTGAACGTTACCATTTAGCCGATCTTGATCTGATGAACGACTGCTAGGTGGCCCAACCCTGATCCAGGGTCACCCTGCCGTTCATCAACTTCACCATCACCTTCCAGGAGCAGCCGGTGTTGTTCCTGAGCTTGAACTCCTTCGGTACCGTGACGAAGTGCTTAGTGAAGTCCAAGGGCATGGGGATGCACTCAAGCTTCGGTGCAGGATGACCTTGCAGAAGTGAGTTGGGCCATCCTCCTGATGGTAGTGGCCATAGTTGCGGCGCTTGTTGCTGGGGGGCTCCTTCATGCCCTCGTCGTCGCCACCCTCAGGTGTCTTCGGGTCTTCCTCGGCGGTGGGCGGCAACACAACCTCGTCGGGCATTGGGTGAAGGGGTTGCTTGCCCTTGTTGTCAACGGTCGGGAGCACCTCCGCGCCCATCTCATTGCTCTCCTCAATCTACACATAATTCATGGAGTCAAGCACATCACAGATTTCATGGCTAATTGAAGAGCATGTAGTTAAAACAGCATGACTGTCACTCTTCTCCCCCTCTCCATTCCCCCTATATTTACTCACCTTGCCCACCACTACTTACCCACCCCATCTCTCTTCTCTCACTATCAACCTTCCTCCTCCTCATCGCCATGAGCTCTAGCTCCAGCTCCAACACCAACCCCTTCCCTTGGGGTATTGGCTGGAGGGCCTTCTTCCTCGAGTGGACGGATGGTGACCGGACCAAGTTCGAGAACACCATGGAGGTGTGCTCGAACTTCGGCTCCATGCCTGAGATGCAGAAGGAATCTAATGCAGTGCTCATGAAGGTCACTGCAGAAGAGCTAAAGGCGCTGGTTCCTGACCCAGCGAAGGGCGCGATGGCAGTTGACATCATTCACTGGGCCATGAATCAGGCCGTCTCCGACGACACTAAACAGAGAAAGAAGTGGTGCAAGTACAAGACCTACTGGGCTCCTAATGACCGGCGTGCCGCAGTGTACTGGGAGACAGCTATCGCGCCTGTCGTGGTAACGATTCCGACAATAAAAGAGGGGTAGGATAAAGGAGCATGATCTATCGAGATGCATATGGGTGACACGGTGGTTTTAGCGAGTTCGGGCCTCTCACGATGGAGATAACAACCCTACGTCTCGTGCTCCGTAGAGGCTTTGTTTTATCTTAGTATGTATCCGGAGATTACAATGAGAGGGGAACAGATCCCTGTAGTCCTGAGATTAATGGTGAAAAAGAAAGAGAGATGGAAGAAAAGAGCCCCCTGGTCTAGTGGTGGGGGTGGCTTATATAGAGTGCGCCACCCCCTCACCCCTTATGTTACACGGTGGAGCATCAATGCCATAATGCCTGCCCACTAGCTACAAACCGTCATGCCGACTATTGGTCTTTGCATATCCGAGTGAGTTACACGGTCGAGTGGAATGAGCTCGTCGAGTGAAGTGTCGTGCTCCGAGTGGTTGTCGTCGTCCGAGTGATTTTCAAGTTGTGGTTCATCTAGACGGCGATCTGGCCCAGGGGCCCAGTACAGAGTATACGGTGTCCATGGGTAGGGCCTTTAGGTCAGGCCTGTTACCCTACCCCCAATGCATGTCCTCGTCAGCAGCCCCCGAATCGGTCGAGGTTGAGCGGGTCGAGTCGAGTTGAATTCCCAGATGAGTCGAGTGCTACGGAGGCACTTATGAACTCCCTCTGGTCGCCCGGTGATCTTATCTCCGCATGTTGCCTTGACGGATTCCAGACTGTATGGAGTGATTTGGAGCTGGTCCTGCATTGAGTAACTGATTACTCGAAATTTCTTCACGCCTGGAACGTGTATTTTTTTGTTGTTTGGCCGTCACTCGGACCGGGCGGACCGTTCCGAGTGGATACCATTCCAGTGGGGGCACGCTGAGTGCACCCACTGGGTGTAGTCCCCGAGACTGCCGTCGACTGCGGGCAGTCGGCGGGAGTCTTAGAGCCTGTCCTTTTTGTTGTTGTTCATCACTCGGACTGGTCAGGCCGTACCGAGTGGAGATTACTCCAGTGGGGGCACGCAGAGTGCACCCACTGGGTGTAGTCCCTGAGACCGCCGTCGACTGCGGGCAGTCGGCGGGGGTCTAAGAGAACTAAAAATCTTCTTAGCTGGTACTGATCGAACTTGTTCTTCTCTGACTCGGAGGTCGAGTAATTCTGGAGCCGGTTTTGCATCGAGAAAAGTGTTTCTTTCCGAGTTCTCTTCCAGTGGGGGCACGCTGAGTGCACCCACTGGGTGTAGTCTCCGAGCCTGGCAGAGGGTTTAAGTGTCCTGGTAAACCTCCACGCAGTCGACACGGTAAATATCTTTTTAGTCCAAAATTGAGTCAATCGGATGCATCTTCAGGCGTTTGACATGGTAAGTAAGCTCAGCTTGGAACTGATCTTCATGCACTCGGTATGGAATAAATTCAGCTTGGAACTCGGTCAAGTAGCTAAATCTTCGTGCTCTCAACATGGTGAATGAAATCGGCTTTGAAACTGACGACTGTAGAAAAAAGTTGGACACTCCAGGGAGTAATCATTCCAGTAGTACTTCTTATATTGACCGTTAAATTTTGCGTGAAAGGGGTATTTGTCCGAGTGGACGTGCTTCCCAACTGATCGGGGTATGTTGACTGCAAGGAAAAACTTGGTGGCACTCGTATGTCTCCTGGAGGAGATAGACTAGTGGTCTGACATGGACATGCCATGAAACCCGAGTGGCGAGGCTAGTGTGTGGGCTGACTCTCCGGAGAGATTCCACTCATTATCCTGGGGGAACACCAGCACATGCCATCTCTGAGTCCAAGTTTGTGAAACTGATGCCTTGGGGCCTAGGATAAGGGCCAGGTGTATTCGTAGAGGAGCGTCGTTTTCACCCTTTTGCAGTCTGAAGATGACTTCAAGAAATGATTTGGGTGATCGTCCGAGTGGACAGTACTACCATTATAGATTTTCGGCGGAACGAGCATGTATGGTCAGAAAGATATTCCTGATGCGATCAATGGGTTGATCGAATGGGCATAACCCCTGAGGGCAACATGGCCAACGGCTGTGCGCAGCCCCCGAGTGATGCTCGAAAGAGGTAAGCTTGCTACAGAGTGTGATATGAGGTTGATCATATGAGTAACTTAGTCGTTCCTGTGCTGGGGGTGTAAACGACTTAGCTATAAAACAACTTAGCTGTCTGAAGGCGCGCGAGTGGCCGAGTGGTGAAGATGTGTTCAACCGAGTGGTGACACACGGGGCAGCCGAGTGGCGAGGATGTGACCAACTGATAGACAATGTGCGAGATGGCCGAGTGGTGATGAGGTGACCAACCGAGAGGCGACGCGCGGAGCGGCCGAGTGGTGATGAGGTGATCAACCGAGAGGTGACGCGTGGAGCGGCCGAGTGGTGATGAGGTGACCAATCGATATGCGACACGCGGGGCGGCCGAGTGATAATGAGGTGACCAACCGAGAGGCGACGCGCGAGGTGGCCAAGGGGCGATGATGCGTACAACCGAGTGACGACGCGCGGGGCGGTCGAGTGGTGAAGACATGCACAACCGAGTGACGACGCGCGGAGCGGTCGAGTCATGATGTGTGAGGTGGTCGAATGATGAAGACGTGCACAACTGAGTGGCGACGCGCGGAGCGGCCGAGTCATGATGTGCGAGGCGGTCGAATGATGAAGACGTGCACAACTGAGTGGCAACGCGCGGGGCGGCCGAGTGGTGATGAGGTGACCAACCGATGGCGACGCGGGGGACGGTCGAGTGGTGATGAGGTGACCAACCGAGTAGCGACGCGCGGGGCGGCCGAGTGGTGATGAGGTGACCAATCGATATGCGACACGCGGGGCGGTCGAGTGATAATGAGGTGACCAACCGAGTGGCGACGCGCGAGGTGGCCAAGGGGCGATGATGCGTACAACCGAGTGACGACGCGCGAGGCGGTCGAGTTGTGAAGACGTGCACAACCGAGTGACGACGCGCGGAGCGGTCGAGTCGTGATGTGTGAGGTGGTCGAATGATGAAGACGTGCACAACTGAGTGGCGACGCGCGGAGCGGCCGAGTCATGATGTGCGAGGTGGTCGAATGATGAAGACGCGCACAACTGAGTGGCAACGCGCGGGGCGGCCGAGTGGTGAAGACGTGCACAACCGAGTGGCAACGCGCGGGGCGGCCGAGTGGTGAAGACGTGCACAACCGAGTGGCGACGCGCGGGGCGGTCGAGTGAGGATGCGCGAGGTGGCGGAGTGAAGGACTAAGTGTCCAGCCAAGTGGCTGAAATGGTCTTCGAAGGACTTGGCCGGATGCTTTCGAAGCTAATGTAGCGATGAGGTCGGCGTAGTGCGGTTGCGACACAATAAGACCGGCGTGACAACTGAGTCTGAGTAGGAATGAAGATGGCGTGCAGAGCGTCTGGGTGGTTATAAAACTTGTCAAAGTGGCGGATCAAATGTACTTGTTGAAGTGAAGGATCTAACTGGTGATGAAGGACTCGACTACTCAGGAGAGTGTCATTCCAAATGAGATGCAGCCCCCGAGTGCGGCGTAGCCCCCGAGCGTACTATAGGCTTCGACAAACGGACATGTCGGAATACGAGAAATATAGTTTTGAATGGATGATTTGAAATTCATCGAGTCGGACTTAGGTAAAGATGAGGAGAAGCTTCCGAGTGATGCTCGAAAGAGGAAAACTCGCAAAAGAGTGAAGTGTGTGAAGTTTAATTATAAAAGGGACTTATCTATCTCATGCCTGACGAGGTCTATATCATTAATACGATGAAGAGGATTCCACAGAGGGGTTGGCTGGATGTATTTGAAGTCAACAGAGCGACAAGGTCGGTGTTGTGGTGCGCTAGGATCGGTACGGTGACCGAGTCCGAGCAGCATGAAGTTGGCGCATAAGGCCATCGAGTGATCGCGTAACTTGTGTAAAAAAATGGCGCAAGCCAACGGAATAATTTCTCGAAGAAATTTGATGTGTGCTGAAATGATTTGTGTTTATAACACCCATAGACACCCGAGGTCAGAATGCTGAAATGATTTGTGTTTATAACACCCATAGACACCCGCTGGGAGTGCAAGGGGCTTGCTGGTTAACCAGCAAGAGTCCGAAAGAGCGAAGGATCCGTTCGAACTTGTCGAAGCGACGGATCCGACTGAACTCATTGGAATACTGGCTCAAATAAAGTGGAAGTGTAGTGTTTTGACTGAGTTGCAGCCCCGGAGGACCGATGCAAATTCGAAATGAAGAACGACACATGGTGTTCGTGAATGATGTATGCGAAAAAATTGAAGATGGACTCGTGAGTCTCATAACCAGTACTAAGCAAGTATGTGAAAATAAGAAGCAGAGCGTAGAGGTACACTCGGTGGCGTGGCCTCCGAGTGAACGTGATGTGTGAATTATGGGACAATCGGAAAGACGGAAATAACAGAATGTAAAATGACTTAGCTATTTGAAGGCAAGCGAGTGGCCGAGTGGTGAGATGAGGTGATGGTGACAGTCGACCTTCGTCTCGGTGTCCTTGCGGATAGGGATGGAGCGCACATTATGCTTGTGATGCAGCTCCTTGAATTAGAGGTTTGCTCTTGTCTCAGTCAGATTTTGGCTACTTAGGCGAGTCCTTGGACTGCAGCTAAGCCTCCAAGTGGGAGGCTTGCTCTCCACTCGGTAGGATTTCAAACACTTAGGCGAGTACTGGATTGCAGCTAAGCCCCCGAATGGGAGGTTTGCTCTCCATTCGGTATGATTTTTTTTCAAACTTAGGCGAGTACTGAACTGTAGCTAAGCCCCCGAGTGGGAGGTTTGCTCTCCACTCGGTAGGATTTTTTTCAAACTTAGGCGAGTACTGGACTGCAGCTAAGCCCCCGAGTGGGAGGTTTGCTCTCCACTCGGTAGGATTTTTTCAAACTTCGGCGAGTCCTTGGACTGCAGCTAAGCCCCCAAGTGGGAGGTTTGCTCTCCACTCGGTAAGATTTCTTGAACTTAGGCGAAACAGATTCACAGCTAAGTCACACACTGGGGGATTTTGGCGATGACGACGTGCAGGGCGGCCGAGTGGTGATGAGGTGACCAACCGATGGCGACGCGCGGGGCGGCCGAGTGGTTATGAGGTGACCAACCAAGGGCGACGCGCGGGGCGGCTGAGTGGTTATGAGGTGACCAACCGAGGGCGACGCGCGGGGCGGCCAAGTGGTTATGAGATGACCAACCAATTGGTGACGCGCGGAGCGGCCGAGTGGTGATGAGGTGACCAACCGATTGGCGACGCGCGGAGCGGCCGAGTGGTTATGAGGTGACCAACCGATTGGCGAAGCACGAAGCGGCCGACTGGTTATGAGGTGACCAACCGATGGCGACGCGCGGGGCGGCCGAGTGGTTATGAGGTGACCAACCGATTGGCGACGCGCGGAGCGCCCGAGTGGTTATGAGTTGACCAACCGATTGGCGAAGCACGGGGTGGCCGAGTAGTTATGAGGTGACCAACCGATGACGACGCGCAGGACGGCCGAGTCGGTCAAGTTGATGATGAAGTACCCAGCGGAGTGGCGACGCGTGGGGTGTCTGAGTGAAGTAGAGGCGTCTCGCGGAGTGGTGACGCGCGAGACGTCCGAGTCGGTCAAGTTGATAATGACGCGAGCAGCTTCATCACCGCGTGCAGGGCAGCCGAGCGATAAGGACATGTCCAACCGAGCGAGGACACACGAGCGGCCGAGCGCCAGTGATTCGGTTTGGTCTGAGTGAGCTAGTCCCATCCGAGCGACCATGCCGACTGGAGAGAGTTGCTGCCCACTGGATGATGCCGGAGGGAGGCAGACGATACATAAGGGAAAGCTGCCGAGCGCCCGCAGAGGCTGCCGCTGAACCATCGACGTCGGACGGTCGGAGGGAGAAGCTGCCGAGCGCCCGCAGAGGCTGCCGCTGAACCATCGACGTCGGACGGTCGGAGGGAGAAGCTGCTGAGCATGGTGGCGTGGCCAACTGCTGGTCCCCACGTCGCGTCGGGTTTGTACCTCCAGCGCGGGAGACGCTGTCGTGTGTGAGGGCGGAGCCAGCTTACGGTTGAGAGGGTGTTGCCGTCATCGGATGCTTCAGTGTGCTGTTGACTTTATCGTACAGGTTATCAGCGAGCTCTTGCCGTACGTCGGACCGAGGAACCGCCAGGGCGTCGTGCCGGAGGCCATCAGTCCACAGGAATTCGTCAACGTCTGCCGTTACGATTCTTGATGAGGTTGCCCACGTCCAAACCTGTACGTTGCATGCAAGAAGCGTTAATTACCGATAATTAGACAGGAGTTAAGGCCGTCCATGCATGCAAGGAAAGTTTCCCTTCCCCATGGACATTTATCCCCTGCATGCAAGAAATAAATCGGAAAAGAATTAAGGTTAGAAGGAGAATCAAAAGGCGGGGCACAGAGCTCCCTGGTTGGCCATGGCCGCGGCGGCGGCTTTTGCATGGACCCAGCACGAGCTGAGGCGGCCGGCGACAAGTCCGAGCGCAGGACGGCGTTCTCCTGAGAGTCTGCGTGCGGGCGGAGGTCGAGGTGGTGCCGACTGCCGAGTCGATCCGGCAGCTTCCGTCTTATTGACATGGACAGCCCCGCGCATCGACCACGGGGGTCGCCGCCGCGCGGTTGACAAGGGACGCCGCTGCAACGCGCCATGTCAGGCCGTCGCAGAGATGAGGTGGCCGTTGTTGCGCCAGTCCTGCGCCCACATCGCCTCGACCACAGGCGAGCTACAGCGCTGCCAGAGGGACCGCCAAACGCCTGCAGTCCGGGCGGGCCGAGCTCGGTGGAGAGGAAGAAGCAGGTCGGCGCACTGGCGACCGTGCGTGAGGACGATGGCTGCAACCCTTGGCGCAGAGCGACCGTGCCATAGTCCCTTTCTCGTCTCTTGTCTAGTCTATTCATCGTAATATTTCGTTGTTGATCCGGATGGGTGCCTGCTCGTACAGGGAAGACAACAACGGGCTTGTTTAGATCCACGACGATTGTTAGATCATAAAACGATAGTATAGAAAGAAATCTCCTGATTGATCCGTTTGTGAACGGTCATGCACGCATGTAGCGTCAGGTGAAGATGTATCTTCTCCCCTTCTTTTGAGATGCTTCAACCGTCAGGTGAAGCATGAACATAAAACTAAACATAGATGAATGAAAAAACCATCGGCATCATGGCTCGATAGATGCCATGCCCCACGGTGGGCGCCAACTGTCGTGGTAACGATTCTGACAATAAAAGAGGGGTAGGATAAAGGAGCATGATCTATCGAGATGCATATGGGTGACACGGTGGTTTTAGCGAGTTCGGGCCTCTCACGGTGGAGATAACAACCCTACGTCTCGTGCTCCGGAGAGGCTTTGTTTTATCTTAGTATGTATCCGGAGATTACAATGAGAGGGGAACAGATCCCTGTAGTCCTGAGACTAATGGTGAAAAAGAAAGAGAGATGGAAGAAAAGAGCCCCCTGGTCTAGTGGTGGGGGTGGCTTATATAGAGTGCGCCACCCCCTCACCCCTTATGTTACACGGTGGAGCATCAATGCCATAATGCCTGCCCACTAGCTACAAACCGTCATGCCGACTATTGGTCTTTGCATATCCGAGTGAGTTACACGGTCGAGTGGAATGAGCTCGTCGAGTGAAGTGTCGTGCTCCGAGTGGTTGTCTGCGTCCGAGTGATTTTCAAGTTGTGGTACATCTAGACGGCGATCTGGCCCAGGGGCCCAGTACAGAGTATACGGTGTCCATGGGTAGGGCCTTTAGGTCAGGCCTGTTACCCTACCCCCAATGCATGTCCTCGTCAGCAGCCCCCGAATCGGTCGAGGTTGAGCGGGTCGAGTCGAGGTGAATTCCCAGATGAGTCGAGTGCTACGGAGGCACTTATGAACTCCCTCTGGTCGCCCGGTGATCTTATCTCCGCATGTTGCCTTGACGGATTCCAGACTGTATGGAGTGATTTGGAGCTGGTCCTGCATTGAGTAACTGATTACTCGGAATTTCTTCACGCCTGGAACGTGTATTTTTTTGTTGTTTGGCCGTCACTCGGACCGGGCGGACCGTTACCCTACCCCCAATGCATGTCCTCGTCAGCGCCACCGACGGTCATCGGTGGAGAGCCTAAGGAGGAGTAAGAAGAAGCGGTGTGAATGCCAGCGAGGGCGCCGGGGCCAGGCCGTCGTAGCTGGCAGATCGACCTCGACTCCGCCGAGGACGACGACGACGACCCGTTGGCCCGCACAGCGATGAGGAAGAAGATGAAGGCCAGCGACTCGACCAGCCGCTCCGCACGCCGGTGACGGCCGCCGCGGTCAGCCGGTGTCTGTTGTGTACTCCTTATCCCCCAATCCCCCAATCCCCCTTCTGCATTCCGATCTTGCATCTATGAACTCGTATGAACTGCTATGAACTAGTATGAACTACCCCTATGCTTATCTACCTCTATTCCCCATTCCCCTCCGCTGTGGATCGAATCTATCACCGGATCGAACGGGATAAAGTTTTGCATGTCGAAGAGAGAGAAATGCTTACTGCCATTGCCACGGTCCAACTGCTGATCCGCTCGCCGGTGATGGAGTCCGGTGGTCTTCTTCCTCTGCCCCGATCCGCCGCCGCCGGTGAGAGTTGGGAGAGTAGGGAAGAGTGGGGAGAGGGAGCGGTGAGGGGCGGTGATGCTAATAACTGCCGGCGCTTCGGGAAGCAACGCGGCTTCTCGAGCGTGCCCGCGCGCGTGCAGCCGCCGCCGCCCACGTGCACCGTTCGGGGTTGGCCCTGGAGAAGCTGCCGATTCGTGCGTTCCCAGTGAGCCAGGCCCAGAGGTACTTTAAGTTTCGTGTTGTGCAGGCCTAATAGTAAAACCAGGCATCCAAACAACCCGTTCACTTCCCGTGCGGGCCTGATTGGGCCATATGCAGGCAACCAAACACGCCCATGATGAATGCTTTTAAAATTTTAAGTAAATTAATTTTAGGGAATATATGTATTTATAATATTTCAAAAATATAAAAAAGAAAACAAACGGACAAGCAAAGCGACCTGTCCTGAAAGAACACAAGATGAACATTTATATGCACTCAATGAACAAGATGCTGCAGTCAGGCAGGCACAAGCTCTTTCTCGCGGGCACGCATCTGAAGGAACCCCCAACCCCTCAAAAAATGTGTATGAAAAGAGTAGACAAGAAAACATATATTTGAAAAAAGTTATTCAGGTATTTGAAAATGTTAAACTTGTTTAAAAATGTTTCATATGTATAAAATAATTATAATATGTTGAAAAATAAACATCAAAACGTATATTGAAAAAATATTAATCTTTATTTGACATTTTTATAGATGTATAAAATGTTCCATACGTATACTCAAAATGTACACTGTGCATGAAAAAAATTAGACATGAATGCATATATTTTAGAAAATGTTAGTCATGGATACTAGAAAGGTTGAACGTGTATAACAAACTTTCTGCCATATACGAAAAATGTAGAATTTTATGAAAAAAGTAGACATATATAGAAAAAATAATGAAAAGGAACAAAAAAGGAAAAACTAGATGAAAAACGAAAAAGAATCAAGAATGAAACAAAGAAAAATGAAAATGAAAAAAAGGAATAGATAATAGTACTGATAAAAGACCCTCGTAGAAGGAGGAACTCAACTCACACATGAAAGGAAAAATCCAGCGAGCATACGCGAATTGAAAACTCAGAGAAGGAAACTCACTCGAGTGCATGCGTAATGGGCGGCGACCCACTTGTGAGCGATTGATGCGGGCGAGACTTGTAGCTCTCAGCTGTCTCGCGGACGCGTCTATGTCTCGGTGGCATGACAGAAATAGTACGTTACTGTAGGTTTGGTCATTTTCTTTTCTAACGCCGTTACTTGTTCCCGGGAGGACTTGCCGTCTTGGTCCCCCAGCCGAGGAAATTTTAGGATGTGAGCACGTAAGAGCATCTTTAACAGGCGCCGAACGCGCCGCGTGCTAAAACTGCTTTGCCGCGCGTCCATCGTCTGGTTTGGCGCGGCACGCGCAGCGCTGGCTCCAGTAGCCACGCTAAAAAGCAGCGCACGCGCTGCTCTAGCAGCGCGCAAAAAATGCAGCGCACGCTTATTCTACAACATTTTTTAATAAAAATTGCATAGATAAAAAATGATACAAAGGTATTATACATTGATGCAACTAGATAGATAATTCGAAATTATAGATAGATAGAACTACGGTGCAACTAGATAGAAACTACTACGGCATACATAGATAGAAACTACTCCAAGTCGCTACCATCATCACCATCATCATCCTTGTCGGTGTTGTCCGAGGTATCGAGCCACATGTCGTCCCAACGTTCATCGTTTGACGTGAAGATCGACCTCCCACCTGTTGCAACAATATTGGACTGCGCATTTGCCAATGCCTTCCGCCGACGCCGGTCCGCCCGCTCCACGCGGCGCCTTACCGTCCTCTCTGCCCAGTAGGCACGCTCGTCGGCGACGTCCTCCGGGTGGCGACGGCGCCACTCCGCCATGGCTCGCTCGTCCTCCTCGGCAATGAGGAGGCGGCGCTGCCGCGAGCGTGGTCAGCACGGTCCATGTCGGTGATGAGACGCGGCGGAGCGGCGACGCGCTGCGCCTGCTCGCGCGTGAAGACGTTTCGGAAGTTCATCTGCGACCGAGGCCTCTCCAAGCGCCACGCCGCCGCGTCGTACACGCGGGCCGCCTCGTACGCGCTCCGGAACGACCCGAGGCCGAGCCGGACGTCGCCGGACCGGATCTCGGCGGAGTACCAGCCGTTGAGGCGCTCGCGGGCGCCGCGGTAGCCCGAAGAATCCCGGCGGCGCGGCGGCATGGTGGCGCGATGGTGGCGCGGAAAGCGGCGAAGCGGCGAGGTTGAGAGGGGAGGGCGTGTGGATGTGTTCTGTGCGCGTGGCGAGCGCGGGATTTTATAGGCGGGCGTGAAGCGGCGCGCCAAATCTACCGCGCTGTGTGCCGCTTTCTCCCGCGCGCGCAAACGCTTCCCGCGCACGGTAAGTTCCCGCCAACGCTGGAGCGCGCGGAACCAGCCGGCACGCGCTAAAACCAAACTTTACCGCACGGGCGCGTCTTTTGCCGCGCCTGTTGGAGATGCTCTAACGGCATGTACAATGGTTGATAAGATGGTATTATCTTAAGTTTTCAATATAATTTAAAGATGACAAAAAAACATGTCTACAATGGTCATCTCTTAGCCTTATCTTCAACAACTATTATTCCTAAAAATATGATGAGACATATTGTGCTATGAAATCATCTCTTGTCCTTTCTTAAATAAGAGAAGACAAGCCTTTTCTTATGAATTCTCTCTCTTCCACCTTATCATTTATACTACGTGGCAGTACTAAAATAGCATCATTGTACATGCCCTAAGTAGCACACCAACATAACACACCTGGACATTAATTTATAAAATCGTTTCATGTGTTTTAAAATGACGATGGTGCACGTAAGTAGCACACCAACCCATAATGTTTTTTATTTATAGAAAATGCACAACTTGCATAAACAAAGTACACATAAAAAATATATTTGAACAGTGTTGATCAAGTATTTGATAAATGCTAAACATGTAGAAACATTGTTCCTGATGTATATGAAAAATATACAATTTTATGAAAAAAGTAGATATCAAACAAATATTATCAAAAATATTAATCATGTATTTATAAATTGTTAAATGTGTACTGCTTATGATGTATACAACAAATGTAGATCTGTATCACAAAAAGTGTACACCAAAACATATATTTGAAAAACATGCCGATCCTGTATTTGAAAAACATTAAAGGCATATAAGATGTGTACAAAAAGGTAAAAAGTGAAACATATATTCAAAAAAGGATTTGATCATGTACTTGGAAAGTATTTAACATATATAGAAATGTTTTGTGTTGCATTTGAATAATGTACAGATGTGTATAAAAAAAATTAGACATGTGTTGGAAAAAAAGGCTAAAGAAAACCATGAAAACCAAAGAAACAAACAAAGAAAATGGAAGAAAAAATAGATAGAAAAAGGAAAAGGAAAAGGAAAAACCGAAGATCTCATAGTTTTTTTTGTTGTGTGTGTGGGGGGGGGGGCGTGTCTATGTATTCCGCAAAAATTGCCGCTGCTGAGTCCCACCTTTGATTTTGGCCTTGACAAAAGTTCACCACTGTCGGGATGTGGGGTTCCGGCAAACCCTTAAGGTTCGAACACTGGGGTGCGCGCGAAGTCTTTCCCTCCAACCGATCTACGCTCTAGCTCTCTAAGATCTTGCGGACGAACTCGACGAACTCACAACACAGAAAGACACGGGATTTATACTGGTTTGGGCCACCGTTGTGGTGTAATACCCTACTCCAGTGTGGTGGTGGTGGATTGCCTCTTGGGCTGATGATGAACAATACAAGGGAAGAACCGCCTCCTGAGGTTGATGCGTTCTTGAGCTCAGTGTGCTTGTGTGTGCGGGGGTGGTCTTTCTCGAGCTAAGATCCCATCAGGTCATCTCATCCCCTACTATGGTGGTGGCTAGACCTATTTATAGAGGCACTGATCCTCTTGCCAAATATCGAGTGGGAAGGGAGCCAATAATGGCGGGCTAATTTGAAGGGGGACAGCTAGTACAAGCTATCCTGTCAAAAGTAGTCTTCGCCTGCACAAAGTTCTGGTGGTGACGCTGTTCTGGGCTCCACGATGACCTCCGTCTTGCAGGCCATGGTCTTGGTCTTGTTGCACCGAAATGGCAACCTTTGCCTGAGGCCTCAGTACTCCGCAGTTGCGCTTGCCCCCTTTGCACCAAAGAGGAAACAAGGAAGCTGTGCGCGCTGGCGCCCGCCTGGCACCCGTCTCGTGTCGATCGTCATGGCTCACGTCATGAGAGCCTCGTGAGGTTTGCCTCGCCTTGATATCTCCGCTCCTCGTGAGCCTGCCTGGCTAGGCCACTCCAGAGGAGGTCTTGCGTCGTCCGCCTCGGAGAAGAGCCTTGCCTCCGTGCGCCTGCTGACGGCGGGAGAGAGCAACGAGTGGGGGAAGACGGAGCTCTGGCTTGCTTCCGACGAGCCGGAGCCTGAGGGGAGCACCTTCTTCCCCTTCTTTTCGAGCAGCGTTGCCGTCGGGTTGGTTCCTTGTAACACCCACGATGTGGCTATATCTCCCACGTGTCAGAGCACGACTTAGAGGCATAACCGCATAGTAGGCATGTCGCAAGAGGGGTAATCTTTACACATCCCATGTACTGAATAAGAAAGGGATAAAGAGTTGGCTTACAATCGCCACTTCACACAATACATAAATATAGCATTACAACATCCAGATACAAACAAGGTCCGACTACGGAACCAAAATAAAGACAACCCCAAATGCATATGTCCCCGATCGCCCCAACTAGGCTCCACTACTGATCGAAAGGAAAGGAAAACAACACAACGAACACGATCTTCATCGAGCTCCCACTTGAGCTCAGCTGCGTCATCTGCACTGGTATCAACGGCACCTGCAAATGTTTTGGAAGTAATATGTGAGCCACGAGGACTCAGCAATCTCACACCCGCGAGATCAAGACTATTTAAGCTTATGGGTAGGGAAAGGTAGTGAGGTGGAGCTGCAGCAAGCACTAAGCATATATGGTGGCTAACATACGCAAATAAGAGCGAGAAGAGAAGCAAAGCCACGATCGTGAACTAGAAGTGATCAAGAAGTGATCCTGAAACTACTTACGTTCAAGCATAACACCAAAACCGTGTTCACTTCTTGGACTCCGCCGGAAAGAGACCATCACGACTACACACGCAGTTGATGCATTTTATTTAAGTTAAGTGTCAAGTTCTCTACAACCGGATATTAACAAATCCCCATCCACCCATAACCACGAGCACGGCTTTCGAAAGTTCAAAACCCTGTAGGGGTGTCCCAACTTAGCCCATCACAAGCTCTCACGGTCAACGAAGGATATTCCTTCTCCCAGGACGACCCGTTCAGGCTCGGAATCCCGGTTACAAGACATTTCGACAATGGTAAAACAAGACCAGTAAAGCCACTCGAATGTGCCGACAAATCCCGATAGGAGCTGCACATATCTCGTTCTCAGGGCACACCGGATGAGCAAGACGTCGGGTTGGCATAGACCCTGGTTGCCCAGGGGGCGCCGGACATCGCTTAGGTTGGACCAACACTTAGAGAAGCACTGGCCCGGGGGGGGGGTTAAAATAAAGATGACCCTCGGGAGCGCGACTCCCAAGGGAAAAGGTAGGTTGTGGTGAGGCAAATGGTAAAACCAAGGTTGGGCCTTGCTGGAGGAGTTTTATTCAAAGCGAACTGTCAAGGGGTCCCCATAACACCCAACCGTGTAAGGAACGCAAAATCAAGGAACATAACACCGGTATGACGAAAACTAGGGCGGCAAGAGTGGAACAAAACACCAGGCATAAGGCCGAGCCTTCCACCCTTTACCAAGTATATAGATGCATTAAATTAAATAAGATATATTGTGATATCCCAACATTTCCATGTTCCAACATGGAACAAACTTCATCTTCACCTGCAACTAGCAACGCTATAAGAGGGGATGAGCAAAGCGGTAACATAGCCAAACAACGGTTTGCTAGGAAAGGTGGGTTAGAGGCTTGTCATGGCAATATGGGAGACATGACATAGCAAGTGGTAGGTATCGCGGCATAGGCATAGCAATAAAGCGAGCAACTAGCAAGCAAAAATATAAGTGATTTCGAGGGTATGGTCATCTTGCCTGAGATCCCGCAAGGAAGAAGAACGAGTCCATGAAGAAGACAAGCGGACGTAGTCGAACGAATCCTCACAAACGCGACGTTAACGGAACTAACCCGAAGAAGCAACACCGGAAAGAAGCAAACAACATAGTAAACAACCACCACATAAACATGGCATGATGCACAACCAAGTATGATGCATGTCCGGTTTAAAGAAGCATGGCATGGCAATATGCAACAAACAACACTACAAATTAAGTGGAGCTCAATATGCAACGAGCTGCATATTGACGGAACATCCACATTCAAGTTATTTAGTTCAATCTCGTTTATGTACCCAACAATATTAAATGTTGTTTAACATGGCAAGGATGAAGCATATGAACACTACCTATCTAGGCAAGTTTAAATGAGGCCGGAACAACAAACAACAAGTCCGGAAACTCCTCATGTGCATATTTTAAGGTTTGGTACTGTTCTTCCCTAAACATAATTTTAGAGTTATCAAACATGCAAAGTGATGCCACCATGTTAAACTAGGAAATTTTCTACCCCATTTACATATAAAGTTTATTAGGTTTGGAGCTACGGTTATTTAGTTATGAATAAAATCATTTTAGCATGTTATTTAAGGAAATTAAAGCAAACATCATTTTAAACATCTCAAACATGGATGAAAGTGGCAAATTATTGATCTACACAAAATTCGAAGCATTTTACATATATAGAACATTTTAAACCGATGCACGGTTTGTGAGGAATGATATGCATGAAGGCTAGGGGGTTTTCTGTAATTATGAAAATCTACGGATAAATCGCTAAAATCGTTGGAACAGGAAAAAACCCATAACGGGCCAAATCTGCTGGACTGGGCCACAACAGGAGCATACAGAGGGCGGGGTGGCTCACCCTGGGCCAAGGCCCAGTCCAGTGGAAGCAGCAGGCCGGCGGGTCTGGCTGGGCCTAGGAGGCGCTGGGCCTAAGCGATCTGATATAGGAGACCCACAGCGAGGCGCTGGACGAGCAGGCGGTCAACGGGGCTAGAGCTCTCTGCTCGATCCCGAGATCACGCACGAAGACACTCCTCGGGCGCTGCAGGAACCAGCAGGCGCAGCGGCTCCAGGGACTTGCACTGGTAGAAAAAGGGCCTGTTGTCCCGGTTCCTGAACCGGGACTAAAGGGTCGGTACTAATGCCCTGACCCTTTAGTCCCGGTTCAAACCAGAACCGAGACTAAAGGCCCTTCACGTGGCCGGTCCACCTTTAGTCCTGGTTGGTAACACCAACCGGTACTAAAGGAAATTTTCTGATTTTTTTTGAAATTTTTTTTGAAATTTTTAAATTTTTCAAATTTCTGAATTATTTTAACCTCTAATCTCTAATCACCCCTCATCACTGCTCAATTTAATCTCTAATCACACCTCATCATTCCAAATCATCTAACTTCCCGGACGGTCACCCATCCTCCCACTCCCCCAGCCTGAGCACGCTTAACTTCCAGGTTCTATTCTCCCTCGTTTCCAAGTCTGCACTCGTTGTTTTCCTGACAATAGTAAGATGTCAATCCTATTAACCCTCAGGAGTTTAGCTTGAGCATGAAGACACACATTTCACTGTTTGAGTTTGAAACTATTGTTCTAAAAAACAATAATTTTTTAGTAACACTAATATTTCTTGAATAAGTAGTTTGACCATTGTTTGACCATAGTTTGACCATAGTTTGACCAAATTTGACCAAAATTCAAAAAAACTGAAATAATTATTTAATAACACTAATATTCTTGAATAATTATTTAGTAACATTAATACTTCTTGAATAAGTAGTTTGACCAAAGTTTGACCAGATTTAATGAAAATTAAAAAAACTGAAATTTGAGCATAACTTTTTTTCCTTTTGGAATTTGAGGATTCTACAAATTTGCAAACAGGTTGTTTTTTCTAAAACTGAAAAGGCGGTCCAGGGGGGGGGGAGTTTGAAAATGGGACCTTTAGTACCGGTCCGTGCCATGAACCGGTACTAATGCCTCAAAGTCCATTAGTACCGGTTAGTGGCACCAACTGGTACTAATGGTCATCGCACCCTTTAGTCCCGGTTTGTGGCACGAACCGGGACTAAAGGGCCCAGGTGAACCGGGACTAATGCCTTAGCCGCACGAACCGGGATAAATGCACCCATTGGTCCCGGTTCTGGACTGAACCGGGACTAATGGGCTTACCCGGCCTGGACCAAAGCCCCCTTTTCTACTAGTGTTGGCAAGGAGTCCTAATGTTGCTTTAGTAGTTTGTGATAAAATTACGGGAATAATGCAAATAAGAAAAATACTAATTGTTCACCGAGTAGGCTATCTTCCAGAACATCTCGTGCAGATATCTATTTAACCCAATTTCGGTGCCCATTTGAGCTATTTTCGATTTCTTGAATACACCTTGATTTAATATTTGTAATAAACATTGTTGTGCAGTTTGCTTAATGTTCAATAAATTGTGCTATTGGTTCGGTTTTACTAGCTTCAGTGAGAAGAGATAAACATTATTGTTGTGCAGTTTGCTTACAGTTCAATAAATTGTCCTCCTTCGTTGGGAGTACATGCTTTTAGTTACCAATTAGATGTCTGATCGAAATTAGAAATTTAACACCACAAATTCTGGGTACATTTTCCATTCTTTTTCACTAATGGAACTGCAAATGTGGAAATATTTAGAAAAGGGAAATCAATATTGCTCAACAAATTATACATTTTTAAAATGAATGTCTTGCTGATGGAAAGGCTCGGTGGCCTATATTTTCCACCAACCCAAATTAGTTCACATAATGTGTTTCAGTTGAAAACTTAATGATGCATCCATTTGTGATCGTTTCTTCTGGGTACTGGATTATTGGTATGATGCCTCCACGCATTCTATCAAATTCAGTAGGAATAGAGACGCTAATTAGTTGCAGCTCTTCTTAGACATTGTACTGTACCCCTTCTCATAAATTTGACATGTTGATAGCCAAAAAATTATTTTATCATCAAGGCAGCTAGCAAATTAGAATTCATAAGGTTGATAATAATTGAGGAATTTAGAATACATAAGATTGGTAATAAATTGAGGAATTCACTCAAATTATATTATTTAATATGGATAAGCGGGAAACTGTAATATGATATTGTAGTCATAACATTGAAAACTTAGTAAGTACGTTCTTATGCTAGCCGGTGCAGAAATACAGGTTGATGACTAGTTGATCTAAACAGCAGGAGGGACGCTACAACATCTCCAAGTCACGGCCCAATCTCAAACTCCACCGGCAACACGGAGAAATCACGGTCGCATCTTGGTGGTTGGCACAGAGAAGCTGAGCGCACTTAGTGTAGAAGCTTTGGAGGTTGCACCGGCAAAGGAAAGGACGCCGTAGAAAAGCCGACCGCCGATGTCTAAACTCTAAATGCAGCGTCACTATCTGGGGAGGGAGCGCACTGTCGTTGCGAAACGAGCGATCGAGAGAGAGATGCGAGCGAGAACAATGAACACGAACTGGAGAAAGAGTGGTTTTTCCTCTGTGCAAACCTCGCAGCTTTTCTGTTATCTTTCTCTTTCTCTTATCTTAGTTACATCGAGTGAGAGAGAGTTGTTTTTCCTCTGCGCAAACCTCGCAGCTTTTCTGTTATCTTTCTCTTTCTCTTATCTTAGTTACATTGAGTGAAAACAACTACTAGCTAACCTCCCGGCCTGCTCGCTGTGATCCGGTCAAGTCGCGCCATCCCACGACTCCTCCACACGGTGATATGTGCTGACCGGGAGAGAAACAATGAGAAAGGAGTGCGTGCACTGTGCACGTCTCCACTACGTGCGTGCATGCGGCTGTCGCATCAGGCCCATGCACACCTTATTACAACAGAAAAGTATAGCATCCTACGCTGCGTGACGATGAGCTTATAGCAGGCTAACACGCACTCGGAGACTCTGAAGGGGCATACGTCGCCGTCGCCACGGAAGCGATCAATGACGGTCGTGGTCGTGCTCGTGCAGTGGTTGTTACTGGGTGAAGGGCAGCGGCCCATGTGGGTAAGGAGCTCAGCTCAGCTTAAACAAGAAAATAAAAGACTCGAGAGGTAGTACCATCCTTTCCAAAGAAAATACAAAACCGGAGCTTAACATTTGACTAGGGTCGCACAATGACTACCATAGAGTACAATAGCATTCCAGGATTCCCGCAAAATAATAATTAGCATTCCAGTTCCAGGAACGAATTTAAAGATTAACATCATTGTGTTCATACCAACAATATGGATTTATAATACTCAACAAGTACAAATTTGAGTCCTCGCGGTGTCATGCGTCTGAAGATCAGAACTATGTCCATAAATCTGTGATACAAATGTGTAATAAGGAGCAGAAGGCACAAGAATTAGATTTGCACAAGAATAATCTATTAATCTTACAAGTGCAGATTCTATTCAAGTATGCTTCCAGAATGCTTGGCATAAAATGTTCTTGAATGGATATGAAATCAGGCTTAGGTCATCAGACATCAGTTTTCTTCTTCTTCATTGGCACAAACTGTCGAGCCCATAGATGTTTTCCCCTGGTCATGAACTTGACTCTCATATTCCCGTCTAGAACACGGAAGAGTGTCATCTGTGAGTAAAATGTAACGTGCGCGTACAATGGTGGCCTACTTTCGATTGGCTCCTCTACACTTATTTCTTCAATATCTCCATAGTGCCTGTGACATGGAAGAAATTTTTGAAACAAAATTAGAAACTGCATATATAGGCAAAACTAATGAAATGAATTAAATCTACTGAATTTTCTCCTGAAATTCATTTTGTGTTCCTTATTATATCCTTTCATGTCTTTTATGTCAATTATATGTATTATCAAATTTATCACTTTAACTAGTAGATTTCAGATTTTGCGCCTTCACAGATTGAGAGGTTGGAGTGTATTTCTTCACACCTCCCTTTATGTGGACATCACAACGGTTTTTCTGGCGCCTAGCAAAGAAGATAGCAGCAACCTGTTGAGCATTTTGCAATCTTCGATGAGGTTATCAGTCATGTTTCCAGTGTGCTGCAAAAGCTCTTAGTGCCAACTACCCTTGTTCGTCCATCGATCTCAACAGCATCCTTCTTGATTGTTGGGATGTTTGCACTCAATTCCAACTGCCACACTTAGGTCTTCCTCTCTCAGCGAATCGTTTGAAAAGCGTGTACAAGATCACGTGCAAGCGTATTAATTAACTTGCATGGCATGGCAAAGAAAAACACATTGGTTATCAGTCCTTAATTCACAAACTATGATGTTGGTCATGGCTTTCATGGAAGACCCGGATAGGGCATACGGTTGGGACCCCCTTGTGACGCCATTGATATGGACCTCTTCTGTGATGTCACCACGACGACTATTGTGTTAAACCCGGTCATTGCATGTACGTAGTTTTCTGTATATTGTTGTAACTACTTCCTAGCTTTGAGGATCACAACCACTCTCCACGTTGGCCCTGCGTGCCGTGTATCATGGGAGACGTTGGGTGACCGCGGCTATTTGTATCTCTGTAACTCTTGCCATAATCAATATGACAGAACTGTGAGCACTTTCTCCCTTTAGTTTGGTATCAGTCGCCATGGCCTTCGAGGACATCTTCGGCGAGCCCCCATCTCCGGCCATCCCCTCGTCCTCCCCCGGGACCTCTCCTTCCCTTTCCCAGAGCACCACCGCTGCCCTCTCCTCCGACCTCGCCCCAGTCCTCCTGTCTGCACCCGCTCCCCCTGCCGTACCACCGGCCGACTCGCTCCTCATCTCCTTCCACAATGATCATATCTCCAGCCACATAAAATTCAAACTAGATCTGGCCGAGAACAACTACATCAAGTGGCGAACTTTCCTCTACTGCGTTCTCATGCAGTATCGCGTGCAAGATCACGTGGATCGCCCGCCTCCTCCCAACCTTGGTGCGGCCTGGCTCGCGGTCGATCATCGCTTCACCCTTTGGCTCTACTTCACCCTGGCTGGCTCCATTCTCGAGCTCGTCATGGGCGGCGCCGTCAACGCGTTCACCGCGTGGCGCTGTATCCGAGACTACTTCCTGGCGAACGAAGGCGCCCAGTACCTCGACCTGACGCGCCAGTTCCGGAACCTGAAACAAGGAGACCTCTCCGTCTCTGACTATGCTTGCCGTCTCAAGGCCCTCGCGGACGACCTCGCGGATACGGGTCACGCGGTCAAGGATCACGACCTCACCATGCAGCTCCTCCATGCTTGGATGTCCGCTTCGACACCATCTGCACCATCCTCGGCGATACGGTGCCTCTGCCGCCGTTCCACGTCGCTCGCTCCCGCCTGTATCTTCCCGAGTACAACATCAACCTCCGGGCGAAGGCCCGATCTGCTGCTCTCACCATCTCCGGCGGCCTCCACTCCAACAACGACCATGGTGACCACGGCGATCGCGCCGACCGCAAGGCTCGCGCCCCCCATCGGGCCATGGCTCTAGTGGCAACCGTGGCGGCGATGACCGCGGGCATGGACGCGGCCGCACTGGCGGCCGTGGGCGCGGCTGATCCGACCCGGGTGGTAGCGGGTCTGCTCCGCCTCAGCCGTCCCCTTGGACCGGGTACTTCGCTCCGTACGGCATGGCCCTCCCCGCCCCTCGCTCCGGGTGGGTTCCTCCCAATGCTGCCGGTGTGCTCGGCCCTTGTCCCGGCATTCACTCTCAAGCGTATCCACTAATGCTGTCCGGGCCGTCGCCGCCGCCTCTGTCTACACCACCGTTCCAGACCGGCCCGCCTTCCTGGGATCACGTCGCCCTGTTCCAGCACGCCTACAGCCAGCAGAGTCTTCCTCACCACAGAGCTGACGGGATCCTCGACTCCGGCGTGGCCACACACGTCACCGGCAACCCTGGTAACCTCTCTACGTTTCGTTCTTTTCCAAAGCATAATTCATCTAGCATTACCGTCGGTAATGGTGATCGTCTCCCTATCATTGGCATGGGTTCTACCACCCTTCCTCCTTCTAACCTTTCCCTCGCCGATGTTCTTGTCTGCCCTCATATTGTCAAAGATCTTATCTTTCTTTGAAAGTTATCTACTGACAATAATGTTTCCGTTGAATTTAATCCTTCTGGTTTCTCTGCGAAGGCACTTCCAACCCGGAATGCTCTTCTGAAGTCCAGTAGCGCTGGTCCTCTCTACACGTTCTATGGAAATAAGTCTATCGATGGCGCTGCTTTCTTCACCACTCCAGGCGACTTGTGGCACCAGCACCTCAACCATCCGGGCAAACCTTCACTTGCCTCTATCTCCAAGGATTTTTTTCTAGATTGTAATAACACTGCCCGCTCTCCTTGTATGGCATGTCAATTAGGACGGCGGCCCTGTTTATCTTTTTCATCTTCCCACAATTGTACTAGTGCACCTTTTCAACTTATTCATTATGATTTGTGGACCTCCCCGGTTGTAAGTTTCTCTGGTTATCAATACTATCTCATAATTCTCGATGATTACTCCCATTACTCTTGGTCCTTCCCCTTGCGCCACAAGTCCGACACCTCTTCTACCTTACAACGCTTCTTCACCTATATCCTCACCCAATTTCATACTCTCATCAAATGTATGCAGTGTGACAATGGCGGGGACTTCATCAACACTTCTCTCCGCGACTTTTTCTCTACCAACGGTATCGTATATCGTCTCTCTTGCCCTCACACTTCTCCGCAAAACGGCAAGGCTGAGCGCATGCTTCCCACCACCAACGACGTCATACGCACCCTTCTCATTCACGCAAACTTACCACCTCCCTTTTGGGTCGAGGCTCTACACACTGGCACACACCTGCTCAATCGCCGCCCCTCCAACAAGACCACCCCGTACACCCCATTTTTCCTCCTCATTGGCGTGCATCCTCGTTATGACCACCTCCGTGTGTTTGGTTTTTATGTTTCCCCTATCTCTATGCCACCAGCCCTCACAAATTAGCCCCTCGCTCTATGCGTTGTGTTTTCCTTGGCTACCCATTAGAGCACAAAGGGTACCGCTGCTTCGATCTACACTCCCGTCGCGTTATCATTTCTCGACACATTTTTGACGAGACTGTTTTTCCATACACACCCTGGTCACAGGCGCAACTACCGCGCCAGATCCCGCCCCTCCCACTCACCTACGCACGATCCCCTCTGGAATCCACGCCCACCAACCAACATCAGATGCCTGCGGCCCTACATGATCCGCCTCGCAATCTGCTCCGCCGCCAACCTCTTTCCACGCATCCGCCTGTCTCCCCACCGAGCCGACTGGGCCGACCCACCCACCTCCCGCATGCCACGCGCCCTCCCCGGGTTCAACCTCGCCAGATTCGCCCGACCCACCTGATCCTGCTCCCCTCGGTTCGCCCACGACTGCTCCCCTTGAATCGCCCGCGCCTGCTCACCTCGGATCTACCGCCCACCCCGCCAAGCGACCCACCAAATCTTCCTCGCCCTCCGTGCCAGCCACGCCTAGTCCTCCACATTGTCATGTAGTCCATGTTGCTCCACCTGTTAATTCACATAAAATGACAACCCGAGCCAAGAGGGGCTTCGCTCAACCACGCCGTTTATTTTTCCTCGCGGCCACCCCTGCCATTTCTCCTCTTCCCTCCTCTTACAAAACTGCTCTCAAAGATCACCACTGGCATGACGCAATGCTTGACGAATTTAATGCTTTGCTAACGAACGATACTTGGGTTTGGTTCCTCGTCCTGCATGTGTTAGTGTGGTCACTGGGAAGTGGATTTTCTGTCACAAATTTCACTCCGAACTGCAGCCTTTTGAAATGCAACTTGGCTTGGGGTCCGCAAAAGAAAAGACATTGCACTATCCATTTTAAAATTTCTATGCATAGGAACCTAACCATGGAGAGAGAATTATTTTAGTACGATTTATGGATCAACAACATTAAGATAAATTTTGGTCTCTTTGTGGAACACATCATTGATTATTTTTTCTGCTTTGGGTCAATTTGCAAGACACTCAAGCGATGACAACAAGAATTAAACTGTTTGGAACCTTACTGCTTCGGTAGAGTAGTCGACATCATTGGAATATTCCGCTCGACTCGAGTCTACAAAGTGTTTAGTTAATGAAGCCAGATTTTTGGAAAATAGA
The DNA here is from genome assembly GCF_003073215.2 of Triticum urartu. Taxonomy (NCBI): domain Eukaryota; kingdom Viridiplantae; phylum Streptophyta; class Magnoliopsida; order Poales; family Poaceae; genus Triticum; species Triticum urartu. Next base: position 50,443,128 of record NC_053022.1, read on the forward strand.
TTGTCGTCTAAGAGAAAGAAACATTCTTGGCTTATCTTGCAAGAAAGGGTATGGATAGCTAATAGATTACAATTTTGCAAAAGGGCCCCAGAAATTTTAGGTTCATGAGGCAGATTTACAATGCGATAAAAGTGTTGTTTGGGCTTATTGATGTTAACACCGGTGAATGGGGTTACTTCAACTCAGCAAAAGATTGGTGATATTATGTGATCAAGATCAACGGAAACACGAGGAGGTGGGTCTATTCCCTCCTCTGTACTATCAGATTCGAGTTGTAAAGAGTTGCACCAGATACCTTTTCCAAGAGCCAAACTAGTGTCAGCGTCTCTTACTTAATCTCTCATCAATTTCCACAAACTCTCTAAATTCCCACACATAGTTCGCTGTAGATACAAGATACCAAACAGAGCACTAGGAAATGAAATGACACAACATTTTCTATTACCCTAACCCCCTCGTCTAAACTCACATCCCCTTCGCCAAAGTTGCCAACACACTATGAAAAAAACACATGCCATTATGGACCACAGGGGAGTGGAGTTTGGTCACAACTTAATGCTTTTACCTTTTCATACCAAATTATATGAAAGCTCTACTTTTCCAAATTTACTATTAATTATGCATCACATACCTTATGTGTAAACTGTTCAATGTTCCCGCATCACACCATCCGAGGCGACATGGTAGGTGACCATTCGGGCCCACCAAACACTTTTCACTAAAACTCTCTGATCCTCGCCGAGTGGCAGCCAGAGAGCTCACGAAGCTCGAGGTGGTGTCATCGAGACGCTCTTCATGTGCACCTCATTTCAATAGCGAGTGGCGCACCTACATTTGACTCGATAATGTGGCAATTCACTTTGAAAGTTTGGATGGAGCACCATCTCCCTCCTCTCTGCTGCTAGCTAGTAGTGTGTGTAAGTATGCACCCAACGTCGATGTTGAATTTTGGTGCTTTGGACCAGGATGGTAGTCTAGATCTAAGACGGTTTTTGTAGCAAACTAGTGGTCCGCACTTGGAGATCTACTGGTCGACATTGGGTCTCATGGCTGCGAACGTATAGTTGCTTCCTTATTTTTTTGTGAAGGCGTGGGGTTTGAAAGCCGGGTGACAGCCCTAGATGATGGTCACTGTAGTGTTCTGACGGTGAATCTTGCAATGTGGAGTGCTAGTTGGCTGCTAAGGCAATATAGTGCTTTTCTTGACGATTGGTCATTGTTTGTGGGGCGTCTATGATGCCTAGATTTGGGTGTCATGTTGACCAGCAGTTCCCTTCTCTCCTTTTCAGGGTGTAGCGATAGGCCTTTAGATGGATTGGTGTCGCGGTGCCATGAAGATAGCTTTTCTTGACAGTGGTAAGTGCCGATAACAACGATGTTCTTGGACATCAATGTCTTCCCCAGAGGCCTCATTGAGGTTACATGCTCATCTTCCTCAATTTTCAGGTGAAAATCATTAACCCGGATTGTCGGAGCAGCTCTATAGCCTCGTTACATTGTTGGAGGCGTCGACCTCCGAACTTTTGCTCCTAATCTATGGGTCTATGCATGGTTGTGAGGCAGTCAGTGGTAGTTGTGATCACAATGTGGACTTTGCTTTGGTGTTTGCAAAACAACCCATTGTTTTTCTCCTCCTTTATATTTTGTCACCGTTCCTCACTGTATGCTCTGGGAGAGATTCTTTACACGCCGATGGTATAACACCCATAGAGCCAAGGCAAGAGTGCAGGGGCTCCTCTTTGACGATGGGGACAAATGAGTATGCGGTGTTATTTAGCCTTCTTTGAAATAGAGGTGGGCCTATATTGCTTTCCCACACACACACACACCAAGTTCTTGAGAGTGATTTGTTCAAGGTTGAGCTCCATAGTACCTTCTATCTATCTCGTTCGTACCAGATTCCCTTCCCTCGATATCTCAACCATGACCTGTGATTCATTGTGATTAGCAGCAGTACCTCTGTCACATATGTTGTCTCCCTGCATTCTCTCTCTCCCCTCTCTTAAGAAACTTTAATATTGTCTCTTATTCCTTCCCTTTTCTCTCTCTAGTCTTCTCCTCTATCTCTCCTTTGTTCTCTCTCAGAGCCTCCTCCCATTTCTCATCTATCTATTTTTTAGAGAAAATGCAATTTCCCGACTTTATAGATAAAGCCAAAGGAGATTCACAACACCGATTACAACCATTAAAGAAGTCTCACAAGTTTTCGAACAACCAACAACCAACAAATCCCACATGAACAATAAAAAAATGACACATAGGCCAACAACCAGGTACCAAAAGAAAACTAGTAAATGATGATCGGATGTCCACTAAGCTAGAGCCTGCACCCTTGGTGATAGCGAGTTCGATGTAGCCCTGAAGCGAGAGCTGAGTAGGTCCGTGGTGTCGATGTCATAGCTCTTAACCAGGGGCCTCCACTACTGCATTAGTGTAATGGATTGGAAAATAACATTAGCTGGTTTCGATGGGAACACATGCTCGATGGTAAACTTATTACGAGTAGTCCAAAGAGCCCAACTGACAGCAGCAAACCCAAACTAGAATTTGCATCTCAAAGGGTCAGATAATGCACTAAAAAGCGGCAGTAATTGAGCAAAAACCGGTCGGAGCCTAGCTAACCCAGCCACGACCGAGTACAACTTCACAGGAGAATGCCAAAGTCACATGAAAACATAATGTGGTCAGAATCTTCTTGCCTAGAGCATAAATAACAAGTAGAATCAGCGTGAGCATTATGCTTCCTAATTTGATCAACAACACGAAGCTTCCCATGGATGTCTTGCCAAAGGAAGTTCTTAATTTTCAGTGGAACACGAGCCCTCCGGACACCCATGAACTTAGAAGAACAGGACCTAGCAATAAGACTATGGTGAAGCGATTTGACCGAAAAAATCCCGAGGGGAATGAGGCTAGACCACCGAGTCCAGAATCTCCGAGAGTGTGAGGAAAGTGGCATCAAGCTTATGCCATTGTTCCAACTCTACAGGAGATAGGGAGCAGCTAAAGGCTAAATTCCAACCAGAATTGGTAAGATCAAAGATAGTAATATCAAGATTACCACAAAAAGAGAAAATGACCAGGAAAGAAGAGCAAAGATGGTGGCATGTGCCACCAATCAGGCCAAAAGTGACTGTATTTCCCATCTTTAATAATAAACTTCACATAAGATCGGCAAACATCTTTCACCTTATTCAAAGCTGCCAAAATTGAGATCCATTATCATGTGAAGCCAGCAGATCACTAGTGGAAGGAAATATTGTGCTTTAAGAATATCAAACCAAAAGGTCCTAGTGGAAGGAAGAAGAATGCACCACCACCATTTGACAATTAAGGAATAATTCATAATCGATGTGTTAATAATGCCCAGGCCATCGTGGCTTTTAGGCTGGCAAATGATTTTCCACTTGACTAACTGATCCTTCTTTTTATTGTCAGCCGAATTCTAGCAAAATCTGCTATGATGCTTATAAAGACCAGTGTGGGTACCCTTAGGTAGCCTATAAAAACCCATAAAGAACATAGGGAGAGAGGGAAGAGAAGAGTTGGTGATGAGAACTTCTCCAGCAACTGTATTATATCTACCACAACACGACATAACCCTGTTGCCCACCTTAAGAACAATGGGGGCAATGTATTTTGTACACACTTTAGAAGACGAGGGGGAGCGTGAGCAGAAACCTGGCCCTCATCTCAAACATTGATCTGAAAGGCTTTACTTTTGGGGTATACCTTGGTGAAACCACGCGGACCCAATCTGGCGCACTACACCAATTCCTCGTATGAACTAGGCTAATCTAGCCAAAGAATCTTCATCCACACAAATAGGTTTTCCAATGAGCTCACCAAATTCCATCAAACACGCCTTGTTACGCATGATCGAATGAACATCATTTAACAAAACACAGTTATCCACGAAGTTGCCAAAGCATCGATCATCGTCCCAACCTTTTTGACAAAAAATACAAGCTGGTTCATTGGAAGCGTAAAACTAGTGCCCTTAGATAACATCTTTAAACTTTCCCGAGACTGGGAAAGCAATCCCAAATTCTGACTGTGAAATCTACTGTAACTACCAGTCCTAACCATCCGGACCCCATTCGCTTAGCTCATCCGCAATCGTTTGCAGGGTCACATAGCAGATTGGACCGAGATGATAGCAACGTAGGATGTTTGAGGCGCAACCACAACCATGTCCAAACCACCATACAAACCAAAAACGCACAACCTGTCTTGCCTAGTCTATATTGCTTAATTGAAGGAGGTTTGGAGCGATTAGTACAACCCACTGTGAGGTGGCCTTCGACACAGTAAATCAGATAGAAAAAGAGGAAACATACAACGGGATTCAGAGTGACCCGGCCTATGACATGCAAAGCATGTGAGAGAAGGACGACCCGAGCTATTACCAGAGCCACCCACCAGTGGAGCAGATCCAGAGATTGGTAGGGGCGGGTGAGGATTCCATCACTAGATCCATCAGAATTGTCATTCGACCAAAAATTATTGAACTTCTTTGGCCGATTGTTAGGAGGCGTTGTGGAAGACACCAAGACAGGGTTTGGGACGAAACTGCCCTTGGAACCCATAAACACTAGAAGGAGGAGCAAGCAGAGCAGCATCCGCACTCGACCGAGGAGCAACAGCATGGGGGAGTGGGCACGGCGCCCGATGCTGCCGCCTCCCAGTTATCTAGGGCAGACGAATCTGAGCCCTCCCATTGAGATGGGATGGGGGAAGCAGAGGAGCGAGTTGCCGCCATCTTTTCCTCCTGATGTGCCCACTACTCCTTGTACCACTCTTATTCCCAAAACCAAACCGGCGGTGTGCCCCACGCCTCCCGCTCCTTGGTAGCACGCTCGCGAGCCTCCTGCCCATGCTGCAACTTAGCCCTCAACTCAGCCTCAGGCGCCACGGAGTCCACAAGTGGCCTCACCAAATCCATCAAGTTCCCTCTTGTTGTTGGTGTTGTGGTCCCCCAACTAGCCCATCTTCAGCACCTTGGCGAAGGAGCGGGTCAGAGGTGGGGTGGAACGATTCAGATGGAGCGAGGAAGGAGGTGACCAGATCTAATCTTGCAAATCTTAGCGCAGGAAACAGAAAACCCTAGGATTAGGACGACACAACCTCGAAGGGGCCACATATACCCACAACATGGGCCAACAAGATTAGGTGGGCCAACTGGCTGCTCTGGGCCACTCACGGGAGAAATGAGTCGAAGCCCAAAAGGGAGAGGGGGGAAAGAATAGCCGAAGCGGTATCCAACCCTTGGAAAGGGCCACCACCCTGTGCAGAGCCCACCAAGCTCATAGACGAGCCCACCATCTCACAAGCTGATGACCGGATTAGGGTTCCGTCCCATAAGTAGAAGAAGCAGAGACGGGCGCAAAAGGCGTCGCTGGCCCCCTATCCCGCATCGACATTACCAACGAGATCATACCCACACTAGGATCCAACGAGACGAAGCACACATGTGAAACCGGGTTAGAGCCAAGCAAACCAAGGGAAGGAGTAGGATGAAGTAACCTACGAGCGCAGAGAGATCTGGGCGTCACAACCACCCAACCTCGACCCCCCCCCGAGACGAAGAGCTACGAGCACTGAGTGGCCACCAGGTACGAACTTGCAGAGTCAGACCCCAGCGCCCCCAGGTCACGCAGTGCCGTCACACTATCACCATGGGAGAAGGCGAGGGGGAGCTACCAACACTCAAAACATCGTCGACATCCAGATCCAGTGCCCAGAAGTGATTGGTGAGAGACCGCACTAGAGAACAGAGATCGAGGGAGGGGGCAGGGAGGGCGGAAGGAACTGGTGAAGAAGGGGATGAGGACGAGCCACATGGAGATCCCGGAGCGGGGAGGCAGGGCAAACAAGAGAAGGGGAGGGGGCGGGTCACCGGAGAAGGGAAAGAGAGGGGCGTCGGGCGAGGGGGAGCAAGAGAGGGAGCCATCCTCACACACCACAACTCCACGCTTGACCTCTCTCCTCTATCTCTCACATCTTCTTCTTCTTCTCTCTCCCCCATTTCTGCTCTCTCACAACCTCTATCTCTACTGCTCACATGCTGAGAGGGGATGGCGCATTCTCTCTCTTTCCATTTCACCTATGTTCTTTCTCACACACACAGCCTAGTCCCATTTCACCTTTGTTCTCCCTTCCTCACACACACACACACATCGTAGTCCCATTTCATCTCCTCTCTCTCTATCTCTCATTTTCTTGTACTTCTTCGCTTTCTCTCTCTCCTCCCCATGCCTTCTCTCTCACATCCTCTCTCTCTCTATTGCGCACACACCATGAAGCATGAATCTTGCATGGAGCATCTGCTTGTGTTGTGTGGGGCAGCTCATCACGTGAGAATGGTGACAGAAGATGCCAAATAGGGGCTTGGTCCACGCCTGGTAATGACGCAAGAACGGTCAGATGTAGGCTCGCGGTGCTCCCAGCTGCAATGATCATGATGTCAAATAGACGGTCATGATAGCAGGTACCTTGGAGCTTGACCTACAATTCAACTTTCCACAAGTTCCTCCTTTATCTTCACTTTGGTGAGTACTTTGACGTCTCCAAGCTCCGCATTTTTTGTTTCACATTTGTTAGCTTGCTCTTGTTTGCTGCCCTATAAGTTGTTTCCTCGGCACTTTGTATCTTTACTATAGCCGTTTGGAAAATTAGTAATTTAAAGTCGGACTCAACGAGCCTATTGTCTAAAAAGTATTTGTATGCATCACATCAAATTCTCGGGGTGAGTATATGAATGAGTGCATATGTTAGAAATTTGGTTCACTAATTTCCCGCTGACTCCTATATTACACTCCTTATTACCTGCAATCAATAACCATACCACTCCCCTAACAAATAATGGTGAATTTACATATGTAATAAAACCTGAAATGATAGGCATACCTCATAAAAAATTCGTGTAGTTCATCCTTGGTCAGTGGATAGCCATTAGAAAATGTCACGAACAAAGTTCTCTCATCAGGTGGAACATCAGATAGGCGTTGCGTGATCTGCAGAGAAATATATTATTATTTTCTCTTCAAGCTATGAACTGCACTAGATATTTGGATGAAACCTATCGAGTCTTATTGGAATATAAACGAATGAACATGCAAAGAATGATCAGGGACGATGAGTTACTGCATCATTATGGTTCTCTCTTAAGCTCAACTTATCCAGCAATGTGACCAAATGGGAGGTTGGCTGATAATCATATACTTCGTCCTCTGTATCATGGTGGAGCATACGACTCGTTTGAGGATGGATATTTCTTGAACTTGAGACTTCTCCATGGCACATTTGACTTGTTTGAACACGGATATTTCTAGAACTTGTGCCTTCTCCATGATGCTTCGGATTGTTAGCATACAAAGCCTTGATCTTGGTAAGAAGGTGTTTCTGCATATAGATGATTTTGGTGAATCAAAAGGAGTAGAAAATACTTCACAAATTATTAACAGATCTTTCATTACTCTCACCGAGCTATTAGGAATCTGTTCATGCGATGATTCTCCATTGGCCTCTTGGTATAACTCTGTCATCTGCATAGATGATAAAGCAAATCACAAAAGGGTAAAACCTTGTACTAGTAACAGATCTGATCTTAAATAACTAAATATGAACACTAGTCTTACTGAGATATTAGGAATCTGTTCATGCGATGATTCTCCATAGGCCTCTTGGTATAGATTTGTCATCTGCATAGATGATAAAGCAAATCACAAAAGGGTAAAACCTTGTACTAGTAACAGATCTGATCTTGAATAACTAAATATGAACACTGGTCTTACTGAGATATTAGGAATCTGTTCATGCGATGATTCTCCATAGGCCTCTTGGTATAGATCCGTCATCTGCATAGATGATAAAGCAAATCACGAAAAGATAAAACCTTCTACTACTAACAGATCAGATCTTGCGTAACTAAATATTAACCCCAGTCTTACCGAGCTTGCAGCAGGAACCCGATCAGTCCTGGACTGTCCATAGGCTTCTTGGCGCAGGTATGCCATCTGATTACGGACAAAATTCATCTCTATCCTTTCTCGAAGATCTTCTAAGGCCTCATAACAGATAGTATTGAGGTAGAGAGAAATTCCTTCAATAGCTTGGTTCTGAAAGTCACTTCTTGGTATAGATCTGGCCTCTGAACCACCGAACGCAAAATGGAGAACTTCCAGAAAACGTTTTGTAGAAGAAACAATTGCGCGAAAATGGTTGTCACCAAGAGAGTATATGTGCTGAAGGTAACCAACTTGGCCATTCCCTTGTTGGAGCCACAACCAAAAGGCAATTATCTCCATGGAAAGGGAAGACTCAACTTGAAGACCAAGGACCAAACGAAAGAACAACACTCGAAGTAGCATATTGGAAGAATTTGAAGCATTATTCAGTGGATCTGGTGCCATGGAAGGTGTGGCAAGCATACAGGAGTGTATAGAAGAGTTGCTAGTTTTGAATCAACAAAGACATACGGGGAAGAAGAAGGTAGTAAGACTAAGGTATGCGGGCTTGCTTATCATTTAAGTAAATCCAGAAGGTTCAAGCGGATGTTGATTGACAAATTAATGCCTCCCAAAGTATGAGTAGAGGATAGGCAGAGGCGACAAAAAAAGCAAACTGTTGATAGTCTATACTCATTAATGGCAGCCCCATTATAACCATACTTGCCAAATAACTGCTGATTTTCTATTTTTGCATGGGTCACCTTTTTGGTAATCTCTACTGTACAAAATCACCAACTATATCACGAGACATATAAAAAATATATGGAAATATTCATTATTTAATGCTATTTAAAGCGCTTCTATGTATATACTTACATATACATAGAACTGAAAAAAGACGCATGCAGTTTGCACTCTGTGAAAAGCTACCCACTTTATGTTGGCAAATAATATATGACCATTAGTTACCTGATCCCTGAGCTAATGCCTCATCTTTAGACTTTGTTGTTCCATAATTCCTTCTTCTCACAACCATCAATCTCATCTAATCGCCTAGATGTTTTTCACCATCTGCGAAGATGGAGAAGACTAATGGAAAGACTCGCTGATTAGCTGCACAATGGCACGGTGTGTGTGTGCATATGTGCTTTAGCTCATGAAGAGTTCAGTGAGCATATCTCGAGAAGTGCCGCTGGTGACCCACGGGAATGGCTAATGGAGCTCCAGGATACCGTTAACTAGTGAAGAGTTCATCACAAGGTGCTCATTATTTTATGGGCGATCTGATCGGCCAGGTGTAAAGCAATCCTCAAATCAAATTTTCAGTTGCCGTGTAATAATTATGGGGTTTGTTAATGGACTTATCGGTGAGCTCAAGTTTCTATCAAAGAAGAACATAGTTTTAAATAGTCGGCTATAGTACCGCTATAGTCTTTTTAGCAGGGTGCCGTTAAAAGGCCGTTTTCATAAATAGCCTGCTTTAGCCCGCTATAGCCCCGCTATAGCTGATTTAGAGGCCCACCATTATTTTTCATGGCCCGCTATTTAAAACATTGAAGAAGAATGTAAAGGTAGGTAATTCGCCAGTGAAAACAAAACCGCCCAGCAGGTGGCATCTGCAAACTTAATGTTGATGGAGCAATGACGAATTCATCAAACAGGAGATCAGCTAGTGCAATTTGCAGAGCAGAGGTTGACTTAGCATCCACACTACCGGAATCGGCCTGTTTGCCGAGTGCATGCTCGTTCGCCGAGTGTCTTTTTTTCAGGCACTCGGCAAGCAAACCCTTTGCCTAGTTCTTGGGAAAATACACTCGGTCAGCTCATGGTTTGCCTAGTGTTACACTTGGTAAACAAAAAACACCGACAAAACAATTCGTTTTTTTATGTTTTCATTATATTTATTTATTTAACTTTGTTTTTTGTATTTTCATTCTATTATTTCTTTCCTTCTCTATATTTTCATTCTTTAAATTATTTCTTATTTTATTCTCTTTTATTGTCTTTTCTTTTTTCCTTTGCATAACATTAAAAAAGTTGGGGAAATTGTATTCAAAAATATTATTTACATTAATGAGTCTACGTTTAAATATTATATCCAAGAAAAAAAGAGGAATTCCAAATATCAGGGTGCCAAGACTCGACCCAAAACATGAAACTTGTCGGTTTTTTTATTCTAAAAAATGCAAGCGAATTCTGAAAACATAAACATGGTGTCATTATATGATCCCTAGAGGTTGTGGTAAAAAAATTTAGAAGGTTCCGTAAATTTAATGATGTACGCTACTTAGAAACTGAAGCATGTTCAAGTAAGAATCGTGGTTTTGAGAAGGAACAGGTTAGGTTTGATTGTGAAGTGTCGGTTGCTTCATTGTTTGACCTTGAAACTTTTTCTACCATCAATATATACCATCACATGTTCCATGTCAAAATTCGCCTTTCCTGTTCTTGTTTGCTATATTTAAGTCATTACATGCATTTCTAGTCATTTAATTTGATAGATATAACTCAAATTCAGACTGCAAGTGTGTGAAAAAGTTATAAAAAATTGGTTAAAAATTATATTTGTGTTAATGAACTTATGTTTAGGCCTTATCAAAGAAAACGGC